>NC_034200.2:3747474-3897474 GCF_002021735.2 Oncorhynchus kisutch | reverse complement strand
GAACCAGCAATCTGATGAATACACAGAATATGTCCATCAAATTAATTCCGCTTCAGGGGGGGGGGGGGGGGGGGGGTATGAAATTCAAAGCCTAGCGGCAACAGCAGGGGTTGTGGGGTTAGGGTTGATGTGCCAGGTATTGCCTTTCATATCCCGTCTGCACGCCAAGATATCAGCATTGCCCTTTTGCAACTGGCCAGTGTGCGATCCCATTGGGTTGGACACCAGGAGTGCATGTGTGTGTGTGTGTACGCTCCTGTGTGTGTGTGTCCTGTCCTCTTTCACCCCACCAGCTGTGGAAACATGATCTGTGGTGTTATCTCTAAAAGATTGTACCCTGTGAGGACTCCCTACAGATCACTGGTCTATGCCTACATTTTTAGGCTGCTATAGGCTTGTTAGCCAGCTATAACACCATTTTAGTGAGAAACAGCCTTGTTAAGGCCCATCAAAGACTAACACTCACCAGGGTGTTTAAGCCTTCCATAATCACTTGGGCAAATTGTATTTCTGAATACAAGCGAAGCATGTCACATTTAGTCTGTCGGTCTGTCGGTCTTTGGAAAACATTGAGATCATTCTCGAAGGGCATTTCAGGAAGGATAAAAGGACAGTATTATCTGGGTGGATACAGTATGTAGCATTGGTGATGTCATTGCTAGGCAATTAAGGCCATTCACAGTGCATGGTTACAATCTGTTGGTTGGCGGTCAGTTTACCTCACATTTAAATTGGAAGCCAGTGTAAGAAGTGTGAGATATTCAGATTAGATGACTACAGTCGGTCAACAGTCAGTCTGGATGTGTTGTGCTGTACTTACAGAGCCTTCTCATGAAGGTCTTGTTTCTCCTGCACCTCCTGCTTCAAGCTCTCCACTTCTACCTTCAACTCGATGTTCTGGAATAGAGGTGGGATGGAACATGGAATGATTGCTTATTGTACAAGAATGATGTATGACAGCAGACATGACATTGTATTATCCTCCTCCTGGCCCACATCAAAACGATTCATCTCAAAAGATAAGGAATATCAAATAGACATTTTAAAACAAGTCAATGAAGTCATAGAAGCTCAAAGAAGAACAGACACAACTAGCACTGTAAAACACAGGAGGAGCATTGCAGTCTCACACAGTGACCGATACCATAATCACAGTGGCTATATGCAGGAAAGCCAAAGTTCCAACAGCTGGGCCTAAAATAGTGAATAAGAGATTATACCATTTTTTGACTCTTATGTGGATGATGATAAAAATATTTGTTGGTCTGATGTAATTTTTTACATTTATTTTACCTTTATTTAACTAGGCAAGTCAGTTAAGAACAAAGTCTTATTTTCAATGATGGCCTAGGAACAGTGGGTTAACTGCCTTGCTCAGGGGAAGAATGACAGATTTTTACCTTGTCAGCTTAGGCATTTGAACTTGCAACCATTTGGTTACTAGTCCAGTGCTCTAACCACTAGGCTACCTGCCACCCTGCGGGGCAAAAGGAGTGGCTAATAAGTCTGGCTGCACATCTCACTGGCTGACTAACTGCAAAGTGAGAAATGATGTGACTAAACTCAACAAAAAGAAGAAGAAACGGTTATATGAAGCCAAGATCAATGATAAAAAAACACTTTATAGTACTTTAAATTAAATTATGGACAGAAACACAAATTGTATGGGCTGTAGATTGACTAACGTATGGACTGTAGATGGACTGCTGTATGGACTGTAGATGGACTGCTGTATGGACTGTAGATGGACTAATGTATGGACTGTAGATGGACTGCGGTATGGACTGTAGATGGACTGCTGTGTGGACTGTAGATAGACTGTAGATGGACTGCTGTATGGACTGTAGATGGACTGCGGTATGGACTGTAGATGGACTGCGGTATGGACTGCTGTATGGACTGTAGATGGACTGTGGTATGGACTGTAGATGGACTGTAGATGGACTGCTGTATGGACTGTAGATGGACTGCTGTATGGACTGTAGATCGACTTCGGTATGAACTGTAGATGGACTGTGGTATGGACTGCCCTGCGGACTGTAGATGGACTGTAGATGGACTGTAGATGGGCTAACGTATGGACTGTAGATGGACGGCAGTATGGACTGTAGATGGACCAATGTACGGACTGTAGATGGACTGCGGTATGGACTGTAGATGAACTGCTGTATGGACTGTAGATGGACTAATGTATGGACTGTAGATGGACTGCTGTATGGACTGTAGATGGACTGTGGTATGGACTGTAGATGGACTGCTGTGTGGACTGTAGATGGACTGCTGTATGGACTGTAGATGGACTGCTGTATGGACTGTAGTAGATGGACTGTAGATGGACTGCGGTATGGACTGTAGATGGAAATCGGTATGGACTGTAGATGGACTGTGGTATGGACTGTAGATGGACTGCCCTGCGGACTGTAGATGGACTGTAGATGGACTGTAGATGGGCTAACGTATGAACTGTAGATGGACGGCGGTATGGACTGTAGAAGGACTGTGGTATGGACTGTAGATGGACTGTAGATTGAATGCTGTGTGTGAACTGTAGATGGACTGTGGTATGGACTGTAGATGGACTGTGGTATGGACTGTAGATGGACTGTAGATTGAATGCTGTGTGAACTGTAGATGGACTGTGGTATGGACTGTAGATGGACTGCGGTATGGACTGTATATGGACTAACGTATGGACTGTAGATGGACTGTAGATTGACTGCTGTGTGGACTGTAGATGGACTAACGTATGGACTGTAGATGGACTGCGGTATGGACTGTAGATGGACTGCTGTATGGACTGTAGATAGACTGTAGATGGACTGCTGTATGGACTGTAGATGGACTGTGGTATGGACTGCTGTATGGACTGTAGATGGACTGCGGTGTGGATTGTAGATGGACTGTAAATGGACTGCAGTATGGACAGTAGATGGACTAATGTACGGACTGTAGATGGACTGCTGTATGGACTGTAGATGGACTGTGGTATGGACTGTAGATGGACTGCTGTATGGACTGTAGATGGACTGTAGATGGACTGTAGATGGACTGCTGTATGGACTGTAGATGGACTGCTGTATGGATTGTATCTGGACTGTGGTATGGACTGTAGATGGACTTTGGTATGGAATGTGTGGATTGTATCTGGACTGTGGTATGGACTGTAGATGGACTTTGGTATGGAATGTGTGGATTGTATCTGGACTGTGGTATGGACTGTAGATGGACTTTGGTATGGAATGTGTGGATTGTATCTGGACTGTGGTATGGACTGTAGATGGACTTTGGTATGGAATGTGTGGATTGTATCTGGACTGTGGTATGGACTGTAGATGGACTTTGGTATGGAATGTGTGGATTGTATCTGGACTGTGGTATGGACTGTAGATGGACTTTGGTATGGACAGTAGATAGACTGCAGATGGACTGTAGATGGACTGTGATATGAAATGTAGATGGACTGTAGCTGGACTGTGGTATGAACGGCAGATGGACTGTGGTATGAACTGTGTAGACTGTAGCTGGAGTGTGGTATGGACTGTAGATGGACTGTGGTATGAACTGTGTAGACTGTAGCTGGACTGTGGTATGAACTGTAGCTGGACTGTGGTATGAACTGTAAATGGACTGTAGCTGGACTGTGGTATGAACTGTAGATGGACTGTGGTATGAACTGTAGCTGGACTGTGGTATGAACTGTAGATGGACTGTGGTATGAACTGTAAATGGACTGTAGCTGGACTGTGGTATGAACTGTAGATGGACTGTGGTATGTACTGTAGATGGACTGTGGTTTGGACTGTAGATGGACTGTGGTATGGACTGTAGATGGACTGCGGTATGGACTGTAGATGGACTGTAGATGGAATTTGGTTTGGAATGTGTGAATTGTATCTGGACTGTGGTATGGACTTTGGTATGGAATGTGTGGATTGTAGATGGACTTTGGTATGGACTGTAGATGGACTTTGGTATGGAATGTGTGGATTGTATCTGGACTGTGGTATGGACTTTGGTATGGAATGTGTGGATTGTATCTGGACTGTGGTATGGACTGTAGATGGACTTTGGTATGGAATGTGTGGATTGTATCTGGACTGTGGTATGGACTGTAGATGGACTTTGGTATGGAATGTGTGGATTGTATCTGGACTGTGGTATGGACTGTAGATGGACTTTGGTATGGAATGTGTGGATTGTATCTGGACTGTGGTATGGACTGTAGATGGACTTTGGTATGGAATGTGTGGATTGTATCTGGACTGTGGTATGGACTGTAGATGGACTTTGGTATGGAATGTGTGGATTGTATCTGGACTGTGGTATGGACTGTAGCCGACTCTGTGCTGATGCCTCAGTGCAGGTGTTGCCCTTGTTCTATTTTCTGCCACCTGTCTATGACAAACCTCAGCTGGGATTCTCCAGATAAA
This sequence comes from Oncorhynchus kisutch, assembly GCF_002021735.2. Classification (NCBI taxonomy): domain Eukaryota; kingdom Metazoa; phylum Chordata; class Actinopteri; order Salmoniformes; family Salmonidae; genus Oncorhynchus; species Oncorhynchus kisutch. Next base: position 3,893,044 of record NC_034200.2, on the reverse strand, counting down.
AGATGAGAGGTGTTTGAGAGCTACGGTGCAGCAAAGAACCTGTACTGCTGTGCAAAGACCCCTGACAAGCAGAGGATGCAATATACCCCCCGTGAAACTCCTACCTTCCAAATGCACCTATTATTTAGTCTTGTACATTATCCAGTGTCTCCTATCCCCCTCAAATAGATAGCCAGCAACAGTAACCCTACATTCACAACCTGTCCCCTCGCCTTCTCACCCACAACCCCGAAATAACTTAAACATCTACACCTGACCTCCCCGTCCCTCCTATCCTGCATGGATTTCCCATAATCCCCCCCTCTCCCTGATGTATTAATCAGAGTGGTGTGTTGGTGTAATGTAACATCAGTGGGAACATGGCATTCCGATGTCACAGAGGTTATATTTAGACCAGGGGGAATGCAGAGCAGCTCTGGGGCTTATACCAGGAGTCAGGGGTTAAGATACACATTTTGTCTGCTCTAACAGACACAGCAAGCCAGGACAGGACAGGGCCCTGAGGCCAGTGATTTGGGATTTGAAAAATGTCTTGGGAATGTGATTGTCCAATTTTGAGTGGACAGTCTCTCTCCCTCTCTTTCTCTTAATCTACTTCTCTCTCCAACGCCATCATCACCATGATAGGCCTGATCACCGGCGACGATGAGACAGCCTACAGGGAGGTCAGTGACCTGGCAGTGTGGTGCCGGGGACAACAACCTCTTCCTCAACTTCAGTCAGACCAAGGAGCTGATCGTGGACTAAAGGGAATGGGGTGAGCACGCCCCCATCCATTTCAACGGGGCTGCCGTGGAGCAGGTCGAGAGCTTCAAGGTCCTTGGTCTAAACCACTAAGGGCTTAAAATGGTCCACTCACACGCGCACAGTCGTGATGAAGGCCAGTCAGGAAGTTGAAAAGGTTTGGTATGGGCCCTCAGATCCTCAAAATTGTTCTACAGCTGTACCACTGGCTGCATCACTACTTGGAATGGCAACAGCACCGCCCCCGATCGCATGGCGCTACAGAGGGTGGTGCAGATAGCCCAGTACTATATCAGGCGGTGTGATAGAAAGGCCCGGAAAATAGTTAAAGCTTCCAGCCACCCGAGGTATAGACTGTTCTGTATACTTCCACACAGCAAGAGGCACACTCACAGGACTCTACACACACACACTGACACTCTAACACACACTCACAGGACTCTACACACACTCACAGGACTCTACACACACTCACAGGACTCTACACACACTCACAGGACTCTACACACACACACTGACACTCTAACACACACTCACAGGACTCTACACACACTCACAGGACTCTACACACACTCACAGGACTCTACACACACACACTGACACTCTAACACACACTCACAGGACACTACACACACTCACAGGACTCTACACACACTCACAGGACTCTACACACACTCACAGGACTCTACACACACACACTGACACTCTAACACACACTCACAGGACTCTACACACACTCACAGGACTCTACACACACTCACAGGACTCTACACACACACACACTGACACTCTAACACACACTCACAGGACTCTACACACACTCACAGGACTCTACACACACACACTGATACTCTAACACACACTCACAGGACACTACACACACTCACAGGACTCTACACACACTCACAGGACTCTACACACACTCACAGGACTCTACACACACACACTGACACTCTAACACACACTCACAGGACTCTACACACACTCACAGGACTCTACACACACTCACAGGACTCTACACACACTCACAGGACTCTACACACACACTGACACTCTAACACACACTCACAGGACTCTACACACACTCACAGGACTCTACACACACTCACAGGACTCTACACACACTCACAGGACTCTACACACACTCACAGGACTCTACACACACTCACAGGACTCTACACACACACACTGATACTCTAACACACACTCACAGGACACTACACACACTCACAGGACTCTACACACACTCACAGGACTCTACACACACTCACAGGACTCTACACACACACACTGACACTCTAACACACACTCACAGGACTCTACACACACTCACAGGACTCTACACACACTCACAGGACTCTACACACACTCACAGGACTCTACACACACACTGACACTCTAACACACTCACAGGACTCTACACACACTCACAGGACTCTACACACACTCACAGGACTCTACACACACTCACAGGACTCTACACACACTCACAGGACTCTACACACACTCACAGGACTCTACACACACACTGACACTCTAACACACACTCACAGGACTCTACACACACTCACAGGACACTACACACACTCACAGGACTCTACACACACTCACAGGACTCTACACACACTCACAGGACTCTACACACACACTGACACTCTAACACACACTCACAGGACTCTACACACACTCACAGGACTCTACACACACTCACAGGACTCTACACACACTCACAGGACTCTACACACACACACTGACACTCTAACACACACTCACAGGACTCTACACACACTCACAGGACTCTACACACACTCACAGGACTCTACACACACTCACAGGACTCTACACACACACTGACACTCTAACACACTCACAGGACTCTACACACACTCACAGGACTCTACACACACTCACAGGACTCTACACACACTCACAGGACTCTACACACACTCACAGGACTCTACACACACTCACAGGACTCTACACACACTCACAGGACTCTACACACACTCACAGGACTCTACACACACTCACAGGACTCTACATACACTCACAGGACTCTACATACACTCACAGGACTCTACACACACTCACAGGACTCTAGACACACTCACAGGACTCTACACACACTCGCAGGACTCTACACACACTCACAGGACTCTAGACACACTCACAGGACTCTACACACACTCACAGGACTCTACACACACTCACAGGACTCTACACACACTCACAGGACTCTACACACACACACTGACACTGACACACATAACATGCACACAAATGTATGCTGACTTTACACTAGGGTTGCACATTTTGGGGAATATTCAGAGGTGGAAACTTTCCGTGGGAATTAACGGGAATATATGGGAATTAATGGGAATATATGGATTTAACGGAAATATATGCATATTAATATTAACACCATTTAAATGTAGATGTTTTTTGCATTGGATATACTTACCATATCATATGGAGACAGAAACATAAACGTTTTATTATATTTGCAAATGATTAAATCCTTCCAATAGAAATAAAAAACAAACAATTTAGTTAGGAATTGAACTTTAACTAAATGAGTTGACTCATCACATGGGATGATTTCACTGAACAACAAAAGACAGGGAATATTAAATGATCCCCAGTGATCCATCGCATCTCCCAAAAATCTGTAAAATGATAGTCTAGAAAATAAAGCTTTGGTTGTCTTCCTCTCAGACTTCCATGTCTTCTCCCTGGACCTCCTCAATGTCGAGCTCTTGAACATCAGACTCTGAGGCCTCATCTTCACTGTCACTTTCCAAACTTGTTGAGGATGACTCGTTGTCAGGCTCAAAAAGCCTCAAATTTGCCCGGATGGCCACCAATTTTTCAACCCTTGCATTGGTCAGCCTGTTGCGTGCTTTGGTGTGTGTTTTCCCAAAGAAGGACCAGTTGCGCTCTGAGGCAGCTGATGTTGGTGGGATTTGGAGGGTGATGGAGGCAACAGGGTAAAGAGCCTCAGATCCACAAAGTCCCTTCCACCAGGTGGCTGATGAGATATGTTGGCACGACTTCCAAATTGCATCTCCATCCCAAAGCCCTTGCTTGGAAGTGTACTTCGTCAGACTGCCAAGAACCTTACCCTCATCCAGGCTAAGGTGGCGAGACATGGTAGTGATGACACCACAGGCCTTGTTGATCTCTGCACCAGACAGGATGCTCTTGTCAGAATACTTGGGGTCCAACATGTACGCTGCGGCGTGTATGGGCTTCAGGCAAAAGTCTTCACGCTTTTTGATGGACAGTATTTCAGAACTGCAGTTTCCTCTGCTTGGAGCAACAGTGAAGTGGGAAGGGCAGTACGGATTTCTTCTTACATCTGCAAACAGAGTCTGAACATCAGACAGGATGGAATTGTCTCCCTCAATCTATGCAATGGCTACTGATATAGGTTTCAGGAGTTTCAGGCTGCTTACTACTCTCTCCCAAAATACATCATCCAGGAGGATCCTCTTGATGGGGCTGTCCATATCGGCAGACTGCGATATGGACATTTCTTGGAGAGACTCCTTCCCCTCCAGGAGACTGTCAAACATGATGACAACACCACCCCAATGGGTGTTGCTGGGCAGCTTCAATGTGGTGCTCTTATTCTTTTCACTTTGCTTGGTGTGGTAGATTGCTGCTATAACTTGATGACCCTTCACATACCTAACCATTTCCTTGGCCCTCTTGTAGAGTGTATCCATTGTTTTCAGTGCCATGATGTCCTCGAGGAGCAGATTCAATGCATGAGCAGCACAGCCAATGGGAGTGATGTGAGGGTAGGACTCCTCCACTTTAGACCAAGCAGCCTGTGGTCCAAGGTCATTGATGACTGCCTTCAGCTCATCTGCAATGTAGAGACCGGTGTGTCTGTTGTCCTCTATCACTCCATTATCCCTGCACATTGTAAATATAGTACTGGAACTGACCAGCTTCTTACTTTCTCGTTTTCTACTTTTTAAATTCTGGTGTGTTTTTACTCTACCTTAAAGTTATTTTTAGTGCTACATTGATATTGATTACTGCATTGTTGGGTTCGGAGCTGGCAAGAAAGACATTTCACTGTACTTTGCACGTGACATCAAAACTTGAAATCTTATTTTATAAAGCATTACTTTTCACATCATGCGTCACTGCATGAAAGGCAGACAGTAACTGGAATGTTTTCCTGTTATCCACACAGCTCTAAATATAGCAGTCTATGGTGCACCTGCTATTGCTGCCCCCCCCCCCCCCCCCCTGCCCCCTTTGCCCACAGCAACAGTTCCCCTTATAACTAGACATGCACCGGAATGGGAAGAGGCGGCCGTGATTGGCCTCGACCTGGGATTAATAGTAGTAATAGGCCTATTCGCTTACATACACACACAGGGCACCCACATACAGTATACACCACAGATAGATCCCTATACTGACATACACACACAGGGCACCCACATACAGTATACACCACAGATAGATCCCTATACTGACATACACACACAGGGCACCCACATACAGTATACACCACAGATAGATCCCTATACTGACATACACACACAGGGCACCCACATACAGTATACACCACAGATAGATCCCTATACTGACATACACACACAGGGCACCCACATACAGTATACACCACAGATAGATCCCTATACTGACATACACCCACCGATTGGGATGAAAAAGCACAGTTGAAACCCATTGCAGAAGAACAAATGTGTTGGACTACACGTAGAATCCCTCTGATTCCTACTGTTGGTCTGAGCAGTGAGTGTAAACCAAGACAACAGAAACGGTGCCAGGGAATTAACTGGATCATGCGGATCTCCAAAGAAACAATCCAACACCAATCTTTATCTGAGACAATCAAATCAAATGTTATTGGTCACATACACATGGTTAGCAGATCTTAGTGCAAGTGTAGTGAAATGCTTGTGCTTCTAGTTCCGACAGTGCAGCAATATCTAACATGTAATCTAACAATTCCCCAACAGCTACCTAATACACACAAATCTAAGTAAAGAAATGAAATAAGAATATATATATATAAATATATGGATGAGCAATGACACAGTGGCATAGGTAAGATGCAATAGATGGTATAAAATACAGTATACACATCTGAGATGAGTGATGCAAGATACGTAAACATGAAGACAATGAAGTGACCGCATCATCATATTGTCTTGCATGGTCTTGAAGTGAGACTCCCCTGATATGAATAAAAGGTTATTAAACCGATGAAGCTTTAACCGTACATGAGATATTGAGGGCTTAATACCCTACTATAACATGCTCAAACATGAAAGTGACAGTTTGGTCGAACCTCTCTCCACTCAGTTAGCTGTGGCATGCAGAGATAAAGGATGATAAGTCCGAGCACATTCAGGTCTTGTTTGTTTGGATCAGGTCAGCCATCTTGGAAAAATACAAACACACACGCAGCACATAGCCACGCACACTAATCTATCTACCTATCTGGAGTGGTGGTCTACGGGGATTCTGGAGAATTGACCAGTTTCCATATGCACACAGACAACAGCTGGTTTACAGAGTCACACAATATATGATCTCACACACCCTCCCGTCTACCCCCTTTGAACATGCAGGCAGCAGGCTAACACCCTGTGCCCCTAGACTGCTGCCCTTTCCCTGGGATTAGGAGCTGTCTGTGTACCATTGTACTGAGGGTAAGGCATAGGAACTATGATATCTATACAAACACTCACTGCATGGTTCCCTGTGGTAGGACAATGACACAGGGGAAGGAAGTGCTAGATTCTCCACGGAGGGACACACACGGTAGCCTGGTCCCAATCTGTTTGCGTTGTCTTTCCAACTCCTGTGGTCATAGTCGCGCTAAACAATACTCATCATGAAGAAAAGGCCATATATATTTATTTAAATGTTTCAGTGCCTCAATGGAATGAAAGCCTGCGGGTACTGAGACATTCCAGAACCTACGTTCCCTACAGATGTGCTAAAGCATCGTTGAGTGTATCAGCTCACCCCTTCTCCTCCAGCTAGAGTTTGGCTCAGTTCTATTTCAAACAGGACCAAAGACAGGCAGTGTGTATTAATGTGTGCTAGTTACTCACTGTGCGGTAGACATGGTCGCTGCTGTCCTCGAACTTCTGCTGGATCCTCTCCTCCAGGAAGTAGATGCGGAGCTTGAGGCTGAAATTCTCCTTCTTCAGGTCATTGAGGTGCTGCGACAGAGTACGGTGACCGTTAGACATGTCACTTTAAAAACAACGGCCACCCGTAGACATGGCCCTTATACGTCAGAGAACACGGTACCCATTTGACATGGCCGTGCTACAGGAAAATACGTGAACCGTTTGAGATGTCCGTGATATAGATCAGAAAGTCCGGTAATCGTTAGATATGCTATGTCTTCTTCCCGGTGGGCACAATATATCAGTCATCGGTCTTGCGGTGTCAAGTGAAAAAACAATGGGAGAAAAAAAATACTACAAAAGTGTCTTCCTGACCTCTTGGAAACCACAGCGAATCCAAACACACACACTAACGCTAAAACACACAGACATGGGAGTGTCGTTAGGCCATTCAGGGATGCAGAGGGCTACTCCGCAGCCAGGGTGTCAGAGCTGTGGCCATGGCGGCTCCATGGTGTGTTCTGGATAAGAAGGGGCCGAACACAGGAGCTTATTTTTACTGACACACACATGCCTGGAATCTCAGACAGCCAGGAGAGAGGGAGAGGGAGAGGGACTGTGGCGGGGGCAGTTATATGGGATGGCACGCACTTGTGACATGTAAGGCGATAATTCCAGAGAGAGAGATTGAGGTAAATAGGAAGAGGTGCTAGGTGGTCTGAATGATCGTACATATTCTCTCTCTGTCCCCCCGCATTACTATGTGTAAACATTAAAACACATGTTAATAACCAGCTGAAACTCTGTACCCTGACAACATCTTATGTAACATGTCAGTCAACGTAAACATTATACTGACCTTCCTATCCCACACTCTGTCCATTATACTGTACCTTCCTATCCCACACGCTGTCCACTATACTGTACCTTCCTATCCCATACTCTGTCCACTATACTGTACCTTCCTATCCCACACGCTGTCCACTATACTGTACCTTCCTATCCCACACTCTGTCCATTATACTGTACCTTCCTATCCCACACTCTGTCCACTATACTGTACCTTCCTATCCCACACTCTGTCCACTATACTGTACCTTCCTATCCCACACTCTGTCCATTATACTGTACCTTCCTATCCCACACTCTGTCCACTATACTGTACCTTCCTATCCCACACTCTGTCCATTATACTGTACCTTCCTATCCCACACTCTGCCCATTATACTGTACCTTCCTATCCCATACTCTGTCCACTATACTGTACCTTCCTATCCCACACTCTGTCCATTATACTGTACCTTCCTATCCCACACTCTGTCCACTATACTGCACCTTCCTATCCCAAACTCTGTCCATTATACTGTACCTTCATTTTCCCACTATACTGTACCTTCATATCCCACACTCTGTCCATTATACTGTACCTTCCTATCACACACTCTGTCCACTATACTGTACCTTCATTTTCCCACTATACTGTACATTCCTATCCCACACTCTGACCACTATACTGTACCTTCCTATCCCACACTCTGTCCACTATACTGTACCTTCCTATCCCACACTCTGTCCACTATACTGTACCTTCCTATCCCACACTCTGTCCACTATACTGTACCTTCATATCCCACACTCTGTCCACTATACTGTACCTTTTTATCCCACACTCTGTCCACTATACTGTACCTTCCTATCCCACACTCTGTCCATTATAATGTACCTTCCTATCCCACACTCTGTCCACTATACTGTACCTTCCTATCCCACACTCTGTCCATTATACTGTACCTTCCTATCCCACACTCTGTCCATTATACTGTACCTTCCTATCCCACACTCTGTCCACTATACTGTACCTTCATATCCACACTCTGTCCACTATACTGTACCTTCCTATCCCATACTCTGTCCACTATACTGTACCATCCTATCCCACGCTCTGTCCATTATACTGTACCTTCCTATCCCACACTCTGTCCACTATACTGTACCTTCCTATACCACACTCTGTCCATTATACTGTACCTTCCTTTCCCACACTCTGTCCACTATACTGTACCTTCATATCCCACACTCTGTCCACTATACTGTACCTTCCTATCCCACACTTTGTCCATTATACTGTACCTTCATATCCCACACTCTGTCCATTACATTGTACCTTCCTTTTCCCACTATACTGTACCTTCCTATCCCACACTCTGTCCACTATACTGTACCTTCCTATTCCACACTCTGTCCACTATACTGTACCTTCCTATCCCACACTCTGTCCACTATACTGTACCTTCATATCCCACACTCTGTCCACAATACTGTACCTTCATATCCCACACTCTGTCCACTATACTGTACCTTCCTATCCCACACTCTGTCCACTATACTGTACCTTCATATCCCACACTCTGTCCACTATACTGTACCTTCCTATCCCACACTCTGTCCATTATACTGTACCTTCCTATCCCACACTCTGTCCACTATACTGTACCTTCATATCCCACACTCTGTCCACTATACTGTACCTTCCTATCCCACACTTTGTCCATTATACTGTACCTTCCTATCCCACACTCTGTCCACTATACTGTACCTTCCTATCCCACACTCTGTCCACTATACTGTACCTTCCTATCCCACACTCTGTCCATTATACTGTACCTTCCTATCCCACACTGTGTCCACTATTCTGTACCTTCCTATCCCACACTCTGTCCACTATACCGTACCTTCCTATCCCACACTCTGTCCACTATACTGTACCTTCCTATCCCACACTCTGTCCACTATACTGTACCTTCATATCCAACACTCTGTCCACTATACTGTACCTTGCTTTTCCCACTATACTGTACCTTCCTATCCCACACTGTGTCCACTATTCAGTACCTTCCTATCCCACACTCTGTCCACTATACCGTACCTTCCTATCCCACACTCTGTCCACTATACCGTACCTTCCTATCCCACACTCTGTCCACTATACTGTACCTTCATATCCCACACTCTGTCCACTATACTGTACCTTCCTATCCAACACTCTGTCCACTATACTGTACCTTGCTTTTCCCACTATACTGTACTTTCCTATCCCACACTCTGGCCACAATACTGTACCTTCCTATCCCACACTCTGTCCACTATACTGTACCTTCCTATCCCACACTCTGTCCACTATACTGTACCTTCCTATCCCACACTCTGTCCACTATACTGTACCTTCCTATCCCACACTCTGTCCACTATACTGTACCTTCCTATCCCACACTCTGTCCATTATAATGTACCTTGCTTTTCCCACTATACTGTAGCTTCCTATCCCACACTCTGTCCATTATACTGTACCTTCCTATGCCACACTCTGTCCACTATACTGTACCTTCCTATCCCACACTCTGTCCACTATACTGTACCTTCCTATCCCACACTCTGTCCACTATACTGTACCTTCCTATCCCACACTCTGTCCACTATACTGTACCTTCCTATCCCACACTCTGTCCACTATACTGTACCTTCCTATCCCACACTCTGTCCACTATACTGTACCTTCCTATCCCACACTCTGTCCATTATACTGTACCTTCCTATCCCACACTCTGTCCATTATACTGTACCATCCTATCCCACACTCTGTCCACTATACTGTACCTTCCTATCCCACACTCTGTCCACTATACTATACCTTCCTATCCCACACTCTGTCCATTATAATGTACCTTCCTTTTCCCACTATACTGTACCTTTTTATCCCACACTCTGACCACTATACTGTACCTTCCTATCCAACACTCTGTCCACTATACTGTACCTTGCTTTTCCCACTATACTGTACCTTCTTATCCCACACTCTGACCACTATACTGTACCTTCCTATCCCACACTCTGTCCATTATACCGTACCATCCTATCCCACACTCTGTCCATTATACTGTACCTTCCTATCCCACACTCTGTCCACTATACTGTACCTTCCTATCCCATACTCTGTCCACTATACTGTACCTTCCTATCCCACACTCTGTCCACTATACTGCACCTTCCTATCCCACACTCTGTCCATTATACTGTACCTTCATTTTCCCACTATACTGTACCTTCATATCCCACACTCTGTCCATTATACTGTACCTTCCTATCCCACACTCTATCCACTATACTGTACCTTCATTTTCCCACTATACTGTACATTCCTATCCCACACTCTGACCACTATACTGTACCTTCCTATCCCACACTCTGTCCACTATACTGTACCTTCCTATCCCACACTCTGTCCACTATACTGTACCTTCCTATCCCACACTCTGTCCAAGATACTGTACCTTCCTATCCCACACTCTGTCCACTATACTGTACCTTCATATCCCACACTCTGTCCACTATACTGTACCTTTTTATCCCACACTCTGTCCACTATACTGTACCTTCCTATCCCACACTCTGTCCATTATAATGTACCTTCCTATCCCACACTCTGTCCACTATACTGTACCTTCCTATCCCACACTCTGTCCATTATACTGTACCTTCCTATCCCACACTCTGTCCATTATACTGTACCTTCCTATCCCACACTCTGTCCACTATACTGTACCTTCATATCCACACTCTGTCCACTATACTGTACCTTCCTATCCCATACTCTGTCCACTATACTGTACCATCCTATCCCACACTCTGTCCATTATACTGTACCTTCCTATCCCACACTCTGTCCACTATACTGTACCTTCCTATACCACACTCTGTCCATTATACTGTACCTTCCTTTCCCACACTCTGTCCACTATACTGTACCTTCATATCCCACACTCTGTCCACTATACTGTACCTTCCTATCCCACACTTTGTCCATTATACTGTACCTTCATATCCCACACTCTGTCCATTACATTGTACCTTCCTTTTCCCACTATACTGTACCTTCCTATCCCACACTCTGTCCACTATACTGTACCTTCCTATTCCACACTCTGTCCACTATACTGTACCTTCCTATCCCACACTCTGTCCACTATACTGTACCTTCATATCCCACACTCTGTCCACTATACTGTACCTTCCTATCCCACACTCTGTCCACTATACTGTACCTTCATATCCCACACTCTGTCCACTATACTGTACCTTCCTATCCCACACTCTGTCCATTATACTGTACCTTCCTATCCCACACTCTGTCCACTATACTGTACCTTCATATCCCACACTCTGTCCACTATACTGTACCTTCCTATCCCACACTTTGTCCATTATACTGTACCTTCCTATCCCACACTCTGTCCACTATACTGTACCTTCCTATCCCACACTCTGTCCACTATACTGTACCTTCCTATCCCACACTCTGTCCATTATACTGTACCTTCCTATCCCACACTCTGTCCATTATACTGTACCTTCCTATCCCACACTGTGTCCACTATTCTGTACCTTCCTATCCCACACTCTGTCCACTATACCGTACCTTCCTATCCCACACCCTGTCCACTATACTGTACCTTCCTATCCCACACTCTGTCCACTATACTGTACCTTCATATCCAACACTCTGTCCACTATACTGTACCTTGCTTTTCCCACTATACTGTACCTTCCTATCCCACACTGTGTCCACTATTCTGTACCTTCGTATCCCACACTCTGTCCACTATACCGTACCTTCCTATCCCACACTCTGTCCACTATACTGTACCTTCCTATCCCACACTCTGTCCACTATACTGTACCTTGCTTTTCCCACTATACTGTAGCTTCCTATCCCACACTCTGTCCATTATACTGTACCTTCCTATGCCACACTCTGTCCACTATACCGTACCTTCCTATCCCACACTCTGTCCACTATACCGTACCTTCCTATCCCACACTCTGTCCACTATACTGTACCTTCATATCCCACACTCTGTCCACTATACTGTACCTTCCTATCCAACACTCTGTCCACTATACTGTACCTTGCTTTTCCCACTATACTGTACTTTCCTATCCCACACTCTGGCCACAATACTGTACCTTCCTATCCCACACTCTGTCCACTATACTGTACCTTCCTATCCCACACTCTGTCCACTATACTGTACCTTCCTATCCCACACTCTGTCCACTATACTGTACCTTCCTATCCCACACTCTGTCCACTATACTGTACCTTCCTATCCCACACTCTGTCCATTATAATGTACCTTGCTTTTCCCACTATACTGTAGCTTCCTATCCCACACTCTGTCCATTATACTGTACCTTCCTATGCCACACTCTGTCCACTATACTGTACCTTCCTATCCCACACTCTGTCCACTATACTGTACCTTCCTATCCCACACTCTGTCCACTATACTGTACCTTCCTATCCCACACTCTGTCCACTATACTGTACCTTCCTATCCCACACTCTGTCCACTATACTGTACCTTCCTATCCCACACTCTGTCCACTATACTGTACCTTCCTATCCCACACTCTGTCCATTATACTGTACCTTCCTATCCCACACTCTGTCCATTATACTGTACCATCCTATCCCACACTCTGTCCACTATACTGTACCTTCCTATCCCACACTCTGTCCACTATACTATACCTTCCTATCCCACACTCTGTCCATTATAATGTACCTTCCTTTTCCCACTATACTGTACCTTTTTATCCCACACTCTGACCACTATACTGTACCTTCCTATCCAACACTCTGTCCACTATACTGTACCTTGCTTTTCCCACTATACTGTACCTTCTTATCCCACACTCTGACCACTATACTGTACCTTCCTATCCCACACTCTGTCCATTATACCGTACCATCCTATCCCACACTCTGTCCATTATACTGTACCTTCCTATCCCACACTCTGTCCACTATACTGTACCTTCCTATCCCATACTCTGTCCACTATACTGTACCTTCCTATCCCACACTCTGTCCACTATACTGCACCTTCCTATCCCACACTCTGTCCATTATACTGTACCTTCATTTTCCCACTATACTGTACCTTCATATCCCACACTCTGTCCATTATACTGTACCTTCCTATCCCACACTCTGTCCACTATACTGTACCTTCATTTTCCCACTATACTGTACATTCCTATCCCACACTCTGACCACTATACTGTACCTTCCTATCCCACACTCTGTCCACTATACTGTACCTTCCTATCCCACACTCTGTCCACTATACTGTACCTTCCTATCCCACACTCTGTCCAAGATACTGTACCTTCCTATCCCACACTCTGTCCACTATACTGTACCTTCATATCCCACACTCTGTCCACTATACTGTACCTTTTTATCCCACACTCTGTCCACTATACTGTACCTTCCTATCCCACACTCTGTCCATTATAATGTACCTTCCTATCCCACACTCTGTCCACTATACTGTACCTTCCTATCCCACACTCTGTCCATTATACTGTACCTTCCTATCCCACACTCTGTCCATTATACTGTACCTTCCTATCCCACACTCTGTCCACTATACTGTACCTTCATATCCACACTCTGTCCACTATACTGTACCTTCCTATCCCATACTCTGTCCACTATACTGTACCATCCTATCCCACACTCTGTCCATTATACTGTACCTTCCTATCCCACACTCTGTCCACTATACTGTACCTTCCTATACCACACTCTGTCCATTATACTGTACCTTCCTTTCCCACACTCTGTCCACTATACTGTACCTTCATATCCCACACTCTGTCCACTATACTGTACCTTCCTATCCCACACTTTGTCCATTATACTGTACCTTCATATCCCACACTCTGTCCATTACATTGTACCTTCCTTTTCCCACTATACTGTACCTTCCTATCCCACACTCTGTCCACTATACTGTACCTTCCTATTCCACACTCTGTCCACTATACTGTACCTTCCTATCCCACACTCTGTCCACTATACTGTACCTTCATATCCCACACTCTGTCCACTATACTGTACCTTCCTATCCCACACTCTGTCCACTATACTGTACCTTCATATCCCACACTCTGTCCACTATACTGTACCTTCCTATCCCACACTCTGTCCATTATACTGTACCTTCCTATCCCACACTCTGTCCACTATACTGTACCTTCATATCCCACACTCTGTCCACTATACTGTACCTTCCTATCCCACACTTTGTCCATTATACTGTACCTTCCTATCCCACACTCTGTCCACTATACTGTACCTTCCTATCCCACACTCTGTCCACTATACTGTACCTTCCTATCCCACACTCTGTCCATTATACTGTACCTTCCTATCCCACACTCTGTCCATTATACTGTACCTTCCTATCCCACACTGTGTCCACTATTCTGTACCTTCCTATCCCACACTCTGTCCACTATACCGTACCTTCCTATCCCACACCCTGTCCACTATACTGTACCTTCCTATCCCACACTCTGTCCACTATACTGTACCTTCATATCCAACACTCTGTCCACTATACTGTACCTTGCTTTTCCCACTATACTGTACCTTCCTATCCCACACTGTGTCCACTATTCTGTACCTTCGTATCCCACACTCTGTCCACTATACCGTACCTTCCTATCCCACACTCTGTCCACTATACTGTACCTTCCTATCCCACACTCTGTCCACTATACTGTACCTTGCTTTTCCCACTATACTGTAGCTTCCTATCCCACACTCTGTCCATTATACTGTACCTTCCTATGCCACACTCTGTCCACTATACTGTACCTTCCTATCCCACACTCTGTCCACTATACTGTACCTTCCTATCCAACACTCTGTCCACTATACTGTACCTTGCTTTTCCCACTATACTGTAGCTTCCTATCCCACACTCTGTCCATTATACTGTACCTTCCTATGCCACACTCTGTCCACTATACTGTACCTTCCTATCCCACACTCTGTCCACTATACTGTACCTTCCTATCCCACACTCTGTCCACTATACTGTACCTTCCTATCCCACACTCTGTCCACTATACTGTACCTTCCTATCCCACACTCTGTCCACTATACTGTACCTTCCTATCCCACACTCTGTCCACTATACTGTACCTTCCTATCCCACACTCTGTCCACTATACTGTACCTTCCTATCCCACACTCTGTCCACTATACTGTACCTTCCTATCCCACACTCTGTCCATTATACTGTACCTTCCTATCCCACACTCTGTCCATTATACTGTACCTTCCTATCCCACACTCTGTCCACTATACTGTACCATCCTATCCCACACTCTGTCCACTATACTGTACCTTCCTATGCCACACTCTGTCCACTATACTGTACCTTCCTATCCCACACTCTGTCCACTATACTGTACCTTCCTATCCCACACTCTGTCCACTATACTGTACCTTCCTATCCCACACTCTGTCCACTATACTGTACCTTCCTATCCCACACTCTGTCCATTATAATGTACCTTGCTTTTCCCACTATACTGTAGCTTCCTATCCCACACTCTGTCCATTATACTGTACCTTCCTATGCCACACTCTGTCCACTATACTGTACCTTCCTATCCCACACTCTGTCCACTATACTGTACCTTCCTATCCCACACTCTGTCCACTATACTGTACCTTCCTATCCCACACTCTGTCCACTATACTGTACCTTCCTATCCCACACTCTGTCCACTATACTGTACCTTCCTATCCCACACTCTGTCCACTATACTATACCTTCCTATCCCACACTCTGTCCATTATACTGTACCTTCCTATCCCACACTCTGTCCATTATACTGTACCTTCCTATCCCACACTCTGTCCACTATACTATACCTTCCTATCCCACACTCTGTCCATTATACTGTACCATCCTATCCCACACTCTGTCCACTATACTGTACCTTCCTATCCCACACTCTGTCCACTATACTATACCTTCCTATACCACACTCTGTCCATTATAATGTACCTTCCTTTTCCCATTATACTGTACCTTCCTATCCCACACTCTGTCCACTATACTGTACCATCCTATCCCACACTCTGTCCACTATACTGTACCTTCCTATGCCACACTCTGTCCACTATACTGTACCTTCCTATCCCACACTCTGTCCACTATACTGTACCTTCCTATCCCACACTCTGTCCACTATACTGTACCTTCCTATCCCACACTCTGTCCACTATACTGTACCTTCCTATCCCACACTCTGTCCATTATAATGTACCTTGCTTTTCCCACTATACTGTAGCTTCCTATCCCACACTCTGTCCATTATACTGTACCTTCCTATGCCACACTCTGTCCACTATACTGTACCTTCCTATCCCACACTCTGTCCACTATACTGTACCTTCCTATCCCACACTCTGTCCACTATACTGTAACTTCCTATCCCACACTCTGTCCATTATAATGTACCTTGCTTTTCCCACTATACTGTAGCTTCCTATCCCACACTCTGTCCATTATACTGTACCTTCCTATGCCACACTCTGTCCACTATACTGTACCTTCCTATCCCACACTCTGTCCACTATACTGTACCTTCCTATCCCACACTCTGTCCACTATACTGTACCTTCCTATCCCACACTCTGTCCACTATACTGTACCTTCCTATCCCACACTCTGTCCACTATACTGTACCTTCCTATCCCACACTCTGGTCCACTATACTATA
Source organism: Oncorhynchus kisutch (assembly GCF_002021735.2). Taxonomy (NCBI): domain Eukaryota; kingdom Metazoa; phylum Chordata; class Actinopteri; order Salmoniformes; family Salmonidae; genus Oncorhynchus; species Oncorhynchus kisutch. Next base: position 3,875,522 of record NC_034200.2, on the reverse strand, counting down.
CCTTCCTATCCCACACTCTGTCCATTATACTGTACCTTCCTATCCCACACTCTGTCCATTATACTGTACCTTCCTATCCCACACTCTGTCCACTATACTATACCTTCCTATCCCACACTCTGTCCATTATACTGTACCATCCTATCCCACACTCTGTCCACTATACTGTACCTTCCTATCCCACACTCTGTCCACTATACTATACCTTCCTATACCACACTCTGTCCATTATAATGTACCTTCCTTTTCCCACTATACTGTACCTTCTTATCCCACACTCTGACCACTATACTGTACCTTCCTATCCAACACTCTGTCCACTATACTGTACCTTGCTTTTTCCCACTATACTGTACCTTCTTATCCCACACTCTGCCCACTATACTGTACCTTCCTATCCCACACTCTGTCCTTTATACTGTACCTTCCTATCCCACACTCTGTCCACTATACTGTACCTTCCTATCCCACAGTCTGTCCATTATACTGTACGTTCCTATCCCACACTCTGTCCACTATACTGTACCTTCCTATCCCACACTCTGTCCACTATACTGTACCTTCCTATCCAACACTCTGTCCACTATACTGTACCTTGCTTTTCCCACTATACTGTACTTTCCTATCCCACACTCTGGCCACAATACTGTACCTTCCTATCCCACACTCTGTCCACTATACTGTACCTTCCTATCCCACACTCTGTCCACTATTACTGTACCTTCCTATCCCACACTCTGTCCACTATACTGTACCTTCCTATCCCACACTCTGTCCACTATACTGTACCTTCCTATCCCACACTCTGTCCATTATAATGTACCTTGCTTTTCCCACTATACTGTAGCTTCCTATCCCACACTCTGTCCATTATACTGTACCTTCCTATGCCACACTCTGTCCACTATACTGTACCTTCCTATCCCACACTCTGTCCACTATACTGTACCTTCCTATCCCACACTCTGTCCACTATACTGTACCTTCCTATCCCACACTCTGTCCACTATACTGTACCTTCCTATCCCACACTCTGTCCACTATACTGTACCTTCCTATCCCACACTCTGTCCATTATACTGTACCTTCCTATCCCACACTCTGTCCATTATACTGTACCTTCCTATCCCACACTCTGTCCACTATACTGTACCTTCCTATCCCACACTCTGTCCACTATACTGTACCTTCCTATCCCACACTCTGTCCACTATACTGTACCTTCCTATCCCACACTCTGTCCATTATACTGTACCTTCCTATCCCACTATACTGTACCTTCCTATCCCACACTCTGTCCATTATACTGTACCTTCCTATCCCACACTCTGTCCACTATACTGTACCTTCCTATCCCACACTCTGTCCACTATACTGTACCTTCCTATCCCACACTCTGTCCACTATACTGTACCTTCCTATCCCACACTCTGTCCACTATACTGTACCTTCCTATCCCACACTCTGTCCACTATACTGTACCTTCCTATCCCACACTCTGTCCACTATACTGTACCTTCCTATCCCACACTCTGTCCATTATACTGTACCTTCCTATCCCACACTCTGTCCACTATACTGTACCTTCCTATCCCACACTCTGTCCACTATACTGTACCTTCCTATCCCACACTCTGTCCATTATACTGTACCTTCCTATCCCACACTCTGTCCACTATACTGTACCTTCCTATCCCACACTCTGTCCACTATACTGTACCTTCCTATCCCACACTCTGTCCACTATACTGTACCTTCCTATTCCCACTATACTGTACCTTCCTATCCCACACTCTGTCCACTATACTGTACCTTCCTATCCCACACTCTGTCCACTATACTGTACCTTCCTATCCCACACTCTGTCCACTATACTGTACCTTCATATCCCACACTCTGTCCACTATACTGTACCTTCCTATCCCACACTCTGTCCATTATACTGTACCTTCCTATCCCACACTCTGTCCACTATACTGTACCTTCCTATCCCACACTCTGTCCATTATACTGTACCTTCCTATCCCACACTCTGTCCACTATACTGTACCTTCCTATCCCACACTCTGTCCACTATACTGTACCTTCCTATCCCACACTCTGTCCACTATACTGTACCTTCCTATTCCCACTATACTGTACTGTCCTATCCCACCCACACTCTGTCCATTATACTGTACCTTCCTATCCCACACTCTGTCCACTATACTGTACCTTCCTATCCCACACTCTGTCCACTATACTGTACCTTCCTATCCCACACTCTGTCCACTATACTGTACCTTCCTATCCCACACTCTGTCCACTATACTGTACCTTCCTATCCCACACTCTGTCCATTATACTGTACCTTGCTTTTCCCACTATACTGTACCTTCCTATCCCACACTCTGTCCACTATACTGTACCTTCCTATCCCACACTCTGTCCACTATACTGTACCTTCCTATCCCACACTCTGTCCACTATACTGTACCTTCCTATCCCACACTCTGTCCACTATACTGTACCTTCCTATCCCACACTCTGTCCACTATACTGTACCTTCCTATCCCACACTCTGTCCATTATACTGTACCTTCCTATCCCACACTCTGTCCACTATACTGTACCTTCCTATCCCACACTCTGTCCACTATACTGTACCTTCCTATCCCACACTCTGTCCACTATACTGTACCTTGCTATCCCACACTCCCACTATACTGTACCTTCCTATCCCACACTCTGTCCACTATACTGTACCTTCCTATCCCACACTCTGTCCACTATACTGTACCTTCCTATCCCACACTCTGTCCACTATACTGTACCTTCCTATCCCACACTCTGTCCACTATACTGTACCTTCCTATCCCACACTCTGTCCACTATACTGTACCTTCCTATCCCACACTCTGTCCACTATACTGTACCTTCCTATCCCACACTCTGTCCACTATACTGTACCTTCCTATCCCACACTCTGTCCACTATACTGTACCTTCCTATCCCACACTCTGTCCACTATACTGTACCTTCCTATCCCACACTCTGTCCACTATACTGTACCTTCCTATCCCACACTCTGTCCATTATACTGTACCTTCCTATCCCACACTCTGTCCACTATACTGTACCTTCCTATCCCACACTCTGTCCACTATACTGTACCTTCCTATCCCACACTCTGTCCACTATACTGTACCTTCCTATCCCACACTCTGTCCACTATACTGTACCTTCCTATCCCACACTCTGTCCACTATACTGTACCTTCCTATCCCACACTCTGTCCACTATACTGTACCTTCCTATCCCACACTCTGTCCATTATACTGTACCTTGCTATTCTGTCCACTATACTGTACCTTCCTATCCCACACTCTGTCCATTATACTGTACCTTCCTATCCCACACTCTGTCCACTATACTGTACCTTCCTATCCCACACTCTGTCCACTATACTGTACCTTCCTATCCCACACTCTGTCCACTATACTGTACCTTCCTTTTCCCACTATACTGTACCTTCCTATCCCACACTCTGTCCACTATACTGTACCTTCCTATCCACACTCTGTCCACTATACTGTACCTTGCTTTTCCCACTCTACTGTACCTTCCTATCCCACACTCTGTCCACTATACTGTACCTTCCTATCCCACACTCTGTCCATTATACTGTACCTTCCTATCCCACACTCTGTCCACTATACTGTACCTTCCTATCCCACACTCTGTCCATTATACTGTACCTTCCTATCCCACACTCTGTCCACTATACTGTACCTTCCTATCCCACACTCTGTCCACTATACTGTACCTTCCTATCCAACACTCTGTCCACTATACTGTACCTTCTTTTCCCACTATACTGTACTTTCCTATCCCACACTCTGTCCACAATACTGTACCTTCCTATCCCACACTCTGTCCACTATACTGTACCTTCCTATCCCACACTCTGTCCACTATACTGTACCTTCCTATCCCACACTCTGTCCACTATACTGTACCTTCCTATCCCACACTCTGTCCACTATACTGTACCTTCCTATCCCACACTCTGTCCATTATAATGTACCTTGCTTTCCCACTATACTGTAGCTTCCTATCCCACACTCTGTCCATTATACTGTACCTTCCTATGCCACACTCTGTCCACTATACTGTACCTTCCTATCCCACACTCTGTCCACTATACTGTACCTTCCTATCCCACACTCTGTCCACTATACTGTACCTTCCTATCCCACACTCTGTCCACTATACTGTACCTTCCTATCCCACACTCTGTCCATTATAATGTACCTTGCTTTTCCCACTATACTGTAGCTTCCTATCCCACACTCTGTCCATTATACTGTACCTTCCTATCCCACACTCTGTCCACTATACTGTACCTTCCTATCCCACACTCTGTCCACTATACTGTACCTTCCTATCCCACACTCTGTCCACTATACTGTACCTTCCTATCCCACACTCTGTCCACTATACTGTACCTTCCTATCCCACACTCTGTCCACTATACTGTACCTTCCTATCCCACACTCTGTCCACTATACTGTACCTTCCTATCCCACACTCTGTCCACTATACTGTACCTTCCTATCCCACACTCTGTCCACTATACTGTACCTTCCTATCCCACACTCTGTCCACTATACTATACCTTCCTATCCCACACTCTTCCATTATACTGTACCTTCCTATCCCACACTCTGTCCATTATACTGTACCTTCCTATCCACACTCTGTCCACTATACTATACCTTCCTATCCCACACTCTGTCCATTATACTGTACCATCTATCCCACACTCTGTCCACTATACTGTACCTTCCCTATCCCACACTCTGTCCACTATACTATACCTTCCTTAATACCACACACTCTGTCCATTATAATGTACCTTCCTTGTCCCACTATACTGTACCTTCTTATCCCACACTCTGACCACTATACTGTACCTTCCTATCCAACACTCTGTCCACTATACTGTACCTTGCTTTTCCCACTATACTGTACCTTCTTATCCCACACTCTGCCCACTATACTGTACCTTCCTATCCCACACTCTGTCCATTATACTGTACCTTCCTATCCCACACTCTGTCCACTATACTGTACCTTCCTATCCCACAGTCTGTCCAGTTATACTGTATCGTTCCCTATCCCACACTCTGTTCCCACTATCGATCCTGTACCTTCCTATCCCACACTACGTTCACAATACTGTAACCTTTCCTATCCAACACTACTGTCCACTATACGTGTACCTTGCTTTTGACCACTGATACTGTACTTTCCTATCCACACTCTGGCCACAATACTGTACCTTCCTATCCCACACTCTGTCCACTATACTGTACCTTCTATCCCACACTCTGTCCACTATACTGTACCTTCCTATCCCACACTCTGTCCACTATACTGTACCTTCCTATCCCACACTCTGTCCACTATACTGTACCTTCCTTCCCACACTCTGTCCATTATAATGTACCTTGCTTTTCCCACTATACTGTAGCTTCCTATCCCACACTCTGTCCATTATACTGTACCTTCCTATGCCACACTCTGTCCACTATACTGTACCTTCCTATCCCACACTCTGTCCACTATACTGTACCTTCCTATCCCACACTCTGTCCACTATACTGTACCTCCTATCCCACACTCTGTCCACTATACTGTACCTTCCTATCCCACACTCTGTCCACTATACTGTACCTTCCTATCCCACACTCTGTCACTATACTGTACTTCCTATCCCACACTCTGTCCACTATACTGTACCTTCCTATCCCACACTCTGTCCACTATACTGTACCTTCCTATCCCACACTCTGTCCACTATACTGTACCTTCCTATCCCACACTCTGTCCATTATCCTGTACCTTCCTATCCCACACTCTGTCCATTATACTGTACCTTTCCTATCCCACACTCTGTCCACTATACTATACCTTCCTATCCCACACTCTGTCCATTATACTGTACCATCCTATCCCACACTCTGTCCACTATACTGTACCTTCCTATCCCCACCACTCTGTCCACTATGACTTACCTTCCTATTACCACCACTCTGTCACATTATTAATGTACCTTCCTTTTCCCACTATACTGTACACGTCTAATCCCACACTCTGACCACTTATAGTTACCTTCCTAATCCAAACACTCTGTCCACTATACTGTACAATTGCTTTTCCCACTATACTGTACCTTCCATCCCACACTCTGTCCACTATACTGCTACCTTCCCTATCCCACACTCTGTCACATTATCCTGTACCTTCTATCCCACAACTCTGTCCATTATACTGTACCTTCCTATCCCACACTCTGTCCACTATACTGTACCTTCCTATCCCACACTCTGTCCATTATACTGTACGTTCCTATCCCACACTCTGTCCACTATACTGTACCTTCCTATCCCACACTCTGTCCACTATACTGTACCTTCCTATCCCACACTCTGACCCACTATACTGTACCTTCCTATCCCACACTCTGCCCACTATACTGTACCTTTGTATCCCACACTCTGTCCATTATACTGTACCTTCCTATCCCACACTGTGTCCACTATACTGTACCTTCCTATCCCACACTCTGTCCACTATACTGTACCTTCCTATCCCACACTCTGTCCACTATACTGTACCTTCCTATCCCACACTCTGTCCACTATACTGTACCTTCCTATCCCACACTCTGTCCACTATACTGTACCATCCTATCCCACTCTCTGTCCACTATACTGTACCTTCCTATCCCACACTCTGTCCACTACACTGTACCTTCCTATCCCACACTCTGTCCATTATACTGTACCATCCTATCCCACACTCTGTCCACTATACTGTACCTTCCTATCCCACACTCTGTCCACTATACTGTACCTTCCTATCCCACACTCTGTCCATTATAATGTACCTTCCTTTTCCCACTATACTGTACCTTCTTATCCCACACTCTGACCACTATACTGTACCTTCCTATCCAACACTCTGTCCACTATACTGTACCTTGCTTTTCCCACTATACTGTACCTTCTTATCCCACACTCTGACCACTATACTGTACCTTCCTATCCCACACTCTGTCCATTATACTGTACCTTCCTATCCCCACACTCTGTCCACTTTACTGTACCTTCCTATCCCACACTCTGTCCATTATACTGTACGTTCCTATCCCACACCTCTGTCCACTATACTGTACCTTCCTATCCCACACTCTGTCCACTATACTGTACCTTCCTATCCCACACTCTGTCCACTATACTGTACCTTCATATCCCACACTCTGTCCACTATATTGTACCTTCCTATCCCACACTCTGTCCACTATACTGTACCTTCCTATCCCACACTCTGTCCACTATACTGTACCTTCCTATCCCACACTCTGTCCACTATACTGTACCTTCCTATCCCACACTCTGTCCACTATACTGTACCTTCCTATCCCACACTCTGTCCACTATACTATACCTTCCTATCCCACACTCTGTCCATTATACTGTACCTTCCTATCCCACACTCTGTCCATTATACTGTACCTTCCTATCCCACACTCTGTCCACTATACTATACCTTCCTATCCCACACTCTGTCCATTATACTGTACCATCCTATCCCACACTCTGTCCACTATACTGTACCTTCCTATCCCCACACTCTGTCCACTATACTATACCTTCCTATACCACACTCTGTCCATTATAATGTACCTTCCTTTTCCCACTATACTGTACCTTCTTATCCCCACACTCTGACCACTATACTGTACCTTCCTATCCAACACTCTGTCCACTATACTGTACCTTGCTTTTCCCACTATACTGTACCTTCTTATCCCACACTCTGCCCACTATACTGTACCTTCCTATCCCACACTCTGTCCATTATACTGTACCTTCCTATCCCACACTCTGTCCACTATACTGTACCTTCCTATCCCACAGTCTGTCCATTATACTGTACGTTCCTATCCCACACTCTGTCCACTATACTGTACCTTCCTATCCCACACTCTGTCCACTATACTGTACCTTCCTATCCAACACTCTGTCCACTATACTGTACCTTGCTTTTCCCACTATACTGTACTTTCCTATCCCACACTCTGGCCACAATACTGTACCTTCCTATCCCACACTCTGTCCACTATACTGTACCTTCCTATCCCACACTCTGTCCACTATACTGTACCTTCCTATCCCACACTCTGTCCACTATACTGTACCTTCCTATCCCACACTCTGTCCACTATACTGTACCTTCCTATCCCACACTCTGTCCATTATAATGTACCTTGCTTTTCCCACTATACTGTAGCTTCCTATCCCACACTCTGTCCATTATACTGTACCTTCCTATGCCACACTCTGTCCACTATACTGTACCTTCCTATCCCACACTCTGTCCACTATACTGTACCTTCCTATCCCACACTCTGTCCACTATACTGTACCTTCCTATCCCACACTCTGTCCACTATACTGTACCTTCCTATCCCACACTCTGTCCACTATACTGTACCTTCCTATCCCACACTCTGTCCACTATACTGTACCTTCCTATCCCACACTCTGTCCACTATACTGTACCTTCCTATCCCACACTCTGTCCACTATACTGTACCTTCCTATCCCACACTCTGTCCACTATACTGTACCTTCCTATCCCACACTCTGTCCATTATCCTGTACCTTCCTATCCCACACTCTGTCCATTATACTGTACCTTCCTATCCCACACTCTGTCCACTATACTATACCTTCCTATCCCACACTCTGTCCATTATACTGTACCATCCTATCCCACACTCTGTCCACTATACTGTACCTTCCTATCCCACACTCTGTCCACTATACTATACCTTCCTATACCACACTCTGTCCATTATAATGTACCTTCCTTTTCCCACTATACTGTACCTTCTTATCCCACACTCTGACCACTATACTGTACCTTCCTATCCAACACTCTGTCCACTATACTGTACCTTGCTTTTCCCACTATACTGCACCTTCCTATCCCACACTCTGTCCACTATACTGTACCTTCCTATCCCACACTCTGTCCATTATCCTGTACCTTCCTATCCCACACTCTGTCCATTATACTGTACCTTCCTATCCCACACTCTGTCCACTATACTATACCTTCCTATCCCACACTCTGTCCATTATACTGTACCATCCTATCCCACACTCTGTCCACTATACTGTACCTTCCTATCCCACACTCTGTCCACTATACTATACCTTCCTATACCACACTCTGTCCATTATAATGTACCTTCCTTTTCCCACTATACTGTACCTTCTTATCCCACACTCTGACCACTATACTGTACCTTCCTATCCAACACTCTGTCCACTATACTGTACCTTGCTTTTCCCACTATACTGTACCTTCTTATCCCACACTCTGCCCACTATACTGTACCTTCCTATCCCACACTCTGTCCATTATACTGTACCTTCCTATCCCACACTCTGTCCACTATACTGTACCTTCCTATCCCACACTCTGTCCATTATACTGTACGTTCCTATCCCACACTCTGTCCACTATACTGTACCTTCCTATCCCACACTCTGTCCACTATACTGTACCTTCCTATCCCACACTCTGACCACTATACTGTACCTTCCTATCCCACACTCTGCCCACTATACTGTACCTTTGTATCCCACACTCTGTCCATTATACTGTACCTTCCTATCCCACACTGTGTCCACTATACTGTACCTTCCTATCCCACACTCTGTCCACTATACTGTACCTTCCTATCCCACACTCTGTCCACTATACTGTACCTTCCTATCCCACACTCTGTCCACTATACTGTACCTTCCTATCCCACACTCTGTCCACTATACTGTACCATCCTATCCCACTCTCTGTCCACTATACTGTACCTTCCTATCCCACACTCTGTCCACTACACTGTACCTTCCTATCCCACACTCTGTCCATTATACTGTACCATCCTATCCCACACTCTGTCCACTATACTGTACCTTCCTATCCCACACTCTGTCCACTATACTGTACCTTCCTATCCCACACTCTGTCCATTATAATGTACCTTCCTTTTCCCACTATACTGTACCTTCTTATCCCACACTCTGACCACTATACTGTACCTTCCTATCCAACACTCTGTCCACTATACTGTACCTTGCTTTTCCCACTATACTGTACCTTCTTATCCCACACTCTGACCACTATACTGTACCTTCCTATCCCACACTCTGTCCATTATACTGTACCTTCCTATCCCACACTCTGTCCACTTTACTGTACCTTCCTATCCCACACTCTGTCCATTATACTGTACGTTCCTATCCCACACTCTGTCCACTATACTGTACCTTCCTATCCCACACTCTGTCCACTATACTGTACCTTCCTATCCCACACTCTGTCCACTATACTGTACCTTCATATCCCACACTCTGTCCACTATATTGTACCTTCCTATCCCACACTCTGTCCACTATACCGTACCTTCATATCCCACACTCTGTCCACTATACTGTACCTTCCTATCCCACACACTGTCCATTATACTGTACCTTCCTATCCCACACTCTGTCCACTATACTGTACCTTCCTATCCCACACTCTGTCTATTATACTGTACCTTCCTATCCCACACTCTGTCCACTATACTGTACCTTGCTTTTCCCACTATACTGTACCTTCCTATCCCACACTCTGTCCATTATACTGTACCTTCCTATCCCACACTCTGTCCACTATACTGTACCTTGCTTTTCCCACTATACTGTACTTTCCTATCCCACACTCTGGCCACAATACTGTACCTTCCTATCCCACACTCTGTCCACTATACTGTACCTTCCTATCCCACACTCTGTCCACTATACTGTACCTTCCTATCCCACACTCTGTCCACTATACTGTACCTTCCTATCCCACACTCTGTCCACTATACTGTACCTTCCTATCCCACACTCTGTCCATTATAATGTACCTTGCTTTTCCCACTATACTGTAGCTTCCTATCCCACACTCTGTCCATTATACTGTACCTTCCTATGCCACACTCTGTCCACTATACTGTACCTTCCTATCCCACACTCTGTCCACTATACTGTACCTTCCTATCCCACACTCTGTCCACTATACTGTACCTTCCTATCCCACACTCTGTCCACTATACTGTACCTTCCTATCCCACACTCTGTCCATTATACTGTACCTTCCTATCCCACACTCTGTCCATTATACTGTACCTTCCTATCCCACACTCTGTCCACTATACTATACCTTCCTATCCCACACTCTGTCCATTATACTGTACCATCCTATCCCACACTCTGTCCACTATACTGTACCTTCCTATCCCACACTCTGTCCACTATACTATACCTTCCTATCCCACACTATGTCCATTATAATGTACCTTCCTTTTCCCACTATACTCTACCTTCTTATCCCACACTCTGACCACTATACTGTACCTTCCTATCCAACACTCTGTCCACTATACTGTACCTTGCTTTTCCCACTATACTGTACCTTCTTATCCCACACTCTGACCACTATACTGTACCTTCCTATCCCACACTCTGTCCATTATACTGTACCTTCCTATCCCACACTCTGTCCACTATACTGTACCTTCCTATCCCACACTCTGTCCATTATACTGTACGTTCCTATCCCACACTCTGTCCACTATACTGTACCTTCCTATCCCACACTCTGTCCACTATACTGTACCTTCCTATCCCACACTCTGACCACTATACTGTACCTTCCTATCCCACACTCTGTCCACTATACTGTACCTTCCTATCCCACACTCTGACCACTATACTGTACCTTCCTATCCCACACTCTGACCACTATATTGTACCATCCTATCCCACACTCTGTCCACTATACTGTACCTTCCTATCCCACACTCTGTCCATTATACTGTACGTTCCTATCCCACACTCTGTCCACTATACTGTACCTTCCTATCCCACACTCTGTCCACTATACTGTACCTTCCTATCCCACACTCTGACCACTATACTGTACCTTCCTATCCCACACTCTGTCCACTATACTGTACCTTCCTATCCCACACTCTGACCACTATACTGTACCTTCCTATCCCACACTCTGACCACTATATTGTACCATCCTATCCCACACTCTGTCCACTATACTGTACCTTTTTATCCCACACTCTGTCCATTATACTGTACCTTCCTATCCCACACTGTGTCCACTATACTGTACCTTCCTATCCCACACTCTGTCCACTATACTGTACCTTCCTATCCCACACTCTGTCCACTATACTGTACCTTCCTATCCCACACTCTGTCCACTATACTGTACCTTCCTATCCCACACTCTGTCCATTATGCTGTACCATCCTATCCCACACTCTGTCCACTATACTGTACCTTCCTATCCCACACTCTGTCCATTATACTGTACCATCCTATCCCACACTCTGTCCACTATACTGTACCTTCCTATCCCACACTCTGTCCACTATACTGTACCTTCCAATCCCACACTCTGTCCACTATACTGTACCTTCCTATCCCACACTCTGTCCACTATACTGTACCTTCCTATCCCACACTCTGTCCATTATACTGTACCTTCCTATCCCACACTCTGTCCACTATACTGTACCTTCCTATCCCACACTCTGTCCACTATACCGTACCTTCATATCCCACACTCTGTCCACTCTACTGTACCATAATTACTACATGATTATGTGTGTGTATGTGTGTGTGTGCGCGAGCATGCTTATATGTACACTGCATGCCTGTGTGTGAATTTACGTCGGCGCCCATGAAAGATGGTTGCTTTGGGCCGCGACCCTCTTTTAGAGTGGAACCTCTGCTTTCGTGAGAAGCTGGCTGTTCATCCCATTTGACCAGAGAGCAGCAAAGCCTCCAGAATAGCATTAAATGAGGAGAATCTACATTCTATGAACTTAATGGTTTGTGCATGACTCCCACTAGTAAGATATTTTGATTTGGATGTGTTTGAACCATGGACTGTTTATAAAGTGATTTGAGATTGACGAGAGAAAAGAGTTGGGGAGGGGGAGAGGTCGGGAGGTAGAGGAAGAGGAAGAGTGACGTGTGGAATAGAGTGAGGGACAGAATGTGGGGGGGTGGAATGAGAGATAAAGTAGATCAGATGGAGAATAGTGAGAAAGAAAGAACGGTGTGACTAGCAGACAAACCGGTTTTCATATCACATAGTGTGGCATCAAATCAAAAGGTTTTTTTGAAAAATGTGTTTGGCATGAATTCAGGGTCCAGAAATAGTCTTCTTTGTGACTTTGAGCCAGATTATAAGCTCTATAACTGGGACAAGCTTTAGCCCGAGGCATGCTGTGGGGAAGAAGCTGTTTTGGGTATGTTCCATCCCTCAGACAGTTTCCCCAGTGCTTTAGCCCGAGGCATGCTGTGGGGAAGAAGCTGTGTTGGGTATGTTCCATCCCTCAGACAGTTTCCCCAGTGCTTTAGCCCGAGGCATGCTGTGGGGAAGAAGCTGTGTTGGGTATGTTCCATCCCTCAGACAGTTTCCCCAGTGCTTTAGCCCGAGGCATGCTGTGGGGAAGAAGCTGTGTTGGGTATGTTCCATCCCTCAGACAGTTTCCCCAGAACAAAGTGCTTTAGCCCGAGGCATGCTGTGGGGAAGAAGCTGTGTTGGGTATGTTCCATCCCTCAGACAGTTTCCCCAGAACAAAGTGCTTTAGCCCGAGGCATGCTGTGGGGAAGAAGCTGTGTTGGGTATGTTCCATCCCTCAGACAGTTTCCCCAGTGCTTTAGCCCGAGGCATGCTGTGGGGAAGAAGCTGTGTTGGGTATGTTCCATCCCTCAGACAGTTTCCCCAGTGCTTTAGCCCGAGGCATGCTGTGGGGAAGAAGCTGTGTTGGGTATGTTCCATCCCTCAGACAGTTTCCCCAGAACAAAGTGCTTTAGCCCGAGGCATGCTGTGGGGAAGAAGCTGTGTTGGGTATGTTCCATCCCTCAGACAGTTTCCCCAGAACAAAGTGCTTTAGCCCGAGGCATGCTGTGGGGAAGAAGCTGTGTTGGGTATGTTCCATCCCTCAGACAGTTTCCCCAGTGCTTTAGCCCGAGGCATGCTGTGGGGAAGAAGCTGTGTTGGGTATGTTCCATCCCTCAGACAGTTTCCCCAGTGCTTTAGCCCGAGGCATGCTGTGGGGAAGAAGCTGTGTTGGGTATGTTCCATCCCTCAGACAGTTTCCCCAGTGCTTTAGCCCGAGGCATGCTGTGGGGAAGAAGCTGTGTTGGGTATGTTCCATCCCTCAGACAGTTTCCCCAGTGCTTTAGCCCGAGGCATGCTGTGGGGAAGAAGCTGTGTTGGGTATGTTCCATCCCTCAGACAGTTTCCCCAGTGCTTTAGCCCGAGGCATGCTGTGGGGAAGAAGCTGTGTTGGGTATGTTCCATCCCTCAGACAGTTTCCCCAGTGCTTTAGCCCGAGGCATGCTGTGGGGAAGAAGCTGTGTTGGGTATGTTCCATCCCTCAGACAGTTTCCCCAGTGCTTTAGCCCGAGGCATGCTGTGGGGAAGAAGCTGTGTTGGGTATGTTCCATCCCTCAGACAGTTTCCCCAGTGCTTTAGCCCGAGGCATGCTGTGGGGAAGAAGCTGTGTTGGGTATGTTCCATCCCTCAGACAGTTTCCCCAGTGCTTTAGCCCGAGGCATGCTGTGGGGAAGAAGCTGTGTTGGGTATGTTCCATCCCTCAGACAGTTTCCCCAGTGCTTTAGCCCGAGGCATGCTGTGGGGAAGAAGCTGTGTTGGGTATGTTCCATCCCTCAGACAGTTTCCCCAGTGCTTTAGCCCGAGGCATGCTGTGGGGAAGAAGCTGTGTTGGGTATGTTCCATCCCTCAGACAGTTTCCCCAGAACAAAGTGCTTTAGCCAGGAATCTGAACAGCAAGAAAGACTTTCCAACATTACATGTACACGATCGGAATGGCCGACCTGCCCAGGAAAAGGTTTTTCCTGGTGAGGTCACGTGGTTCGGAAGAACGCAGGGTCTTCTTAGTTATCGTTTTTATTCTCTCCAGATTTTTGTTGTGTTGTTTTCGTAGACTGAATAATTGACTTTAACATCCAGGCTCTTGCAACAGCAGCTGGCCTACTTGATCTGCTCCTCACAGATTTCAGTCTGCTTCATTACAGTACATTTTGGGCCCACAAGATGGAGACAACAAGTTAACACAGTGAGGATACAAAGGTTTTGAGCATTGAATTATGGCCCAAAAGAGAAAGAGGAGAGCTCACCTGTTCAAACTCTCTCAGAGTGTGAGGTTGGAGAGGAGGAGAGTTGTCTGTTTCATCACTACGTACATCTGCATCGAGAGAACATCAGAACCATTTGAAACATCTTTAGCACATGATTACAGTTATTGCATAGACAGGTACAATTGTTATTGCACTTCAGTCACATTCTTCCTACTTTATAATGACTGCAACTGGTTCAAGTTTCACGTTTTAATGTCCCATGCACACGTACAGTGAAATGTCTTTCTAGCAAACTCAAGATCCAACAATGTAATAATCAATAAATATGTAATACCAGAAAACACACATGAGAAATAAGAAGAAATATGAACACAATAAGTGTAAGTAAGTAAGAAAGCTATATACAGGGTCAGTTCCAGTACCATATTTACAATGTACAGGGATACTGGAGTGATGGAGGTCGATATGTATAGGGGTAAGGTGACTATATACAGGGTCAGTTCCAGTACCATATTTACAATGTACAGGGATACTGGAGTGATGGAGGTCGATATGTATAGGGGTAAGGTGACTATATACAGGGTCAGTTCCAGTACCATATTTACAATGTACAGGGATACTGGAGTGATGGAGGTCGATATGTATAGGGGTAAGGTGACTATATACAGGGTCAGTTCCAGTACCATATTTACAATGTACAGGGATACTGGAGTGATGGAGGTCGATATGTATAGGGGTAAGGTGACTATATACAGGGTCAGTTCCAGTACCATATTTACAATGTACAGGGATACTGGAGTGATGGAGGTCGATATGTATAGGGGTAAGGTGACTATATACAGGGTCAGTTCCAGTACCATATTTACAATGTACAGGGATACTGGAGTGATGGAGGTCGATATGTATAGGGGTAAGGTGACTATATACAGGGTCAGTTCCAGTACCATATTTACAATGTACAGGGATACTGGAGTGATGGAGGTCGATATGTATAGGGTTAAGGTGACTATATACAGGGTCAGTTCCAGTACCATATTTACAATGTACAGGGATACTGGAGTGATGGAGGTCGATATGTATAGGGGTAAGGTGACTATATACAGGGTCAGTTCCAGTACCATATTTACAATGTACAGGGATACTGGAGTGATGGAGGTCGATATGTATAGGGGTAAGGTGACTATATACAGGGTCAGTTCCAGTACCATATTTACAATGTACAGGGATACTGGAGTGATGGAGGTCGATATGTATAGGGGTAAGGTGACTATATACAGGGTCAGTTCCAGTACCATATTTACAATGTACAGGGATACTGGAGTGATGGAGGTCGATATGTATAGGGGTAAGGTGACTATATACAGGGTCAGTTCCAGTACCATATTTACAATGTACAGGGATACTGGAGTGATGGAGGTCGATATGTATAGGGGTAAGGTGACTATATACAGGGTCAGTTCCAGTACCATATTTACAATGTACAGGGATACTGGAGTGATGGAGGTCGATATGTATAGGGGTAAGGTGACTATATACAGGGTCACTACCATATTTACAATGTACAGGGATACTGGAGTGATGGAGGTAGATATGTATAGGGGTAAGGAGACAGGGATACTGTAGTGATGGAGGTAGATATGTATAGGGGTAAGGTGACTATATACAGGGTCAGTACCATATTTACAATGTACAGGGATACTGGAGTGATGGAGGTAGATATGTATAGGGGTAAGGTGACTATATACAGGGTCACTACCATATTTACAATGTACAGGGATACTGTAGTGATGGAGGTAGATATGTATAGGGGTAAGGTGACTATATACAGGGTCAGTACCATATTTACAATGTACAGGGATACTGGAGTGATGGAGGTAGATATGTATAGGGGTAAGGTGACTATATACAGGGTCAGTACCATATTTACAATGTACAGGGATACTGGAGTGATGGAGGTAGATATGTATAGGGGTAAGGTGACTATATACAGGGTCACTACCATATTTACAATGTACAGGGATACTGGAGTGATCGAGGTCGATATGTATAGGGGTAAGGAGACAGGGATACTGGAGTGATGGAGGTAGATATGTATAGGGGGAAGGAGACAGGGATACTGGAGTGATGGAGGTAGATATGTATAGGGGTTAAGGTGACTATATACAGGGTCACTACCATATTTACAATGTACAGGGATACTGGAGTGATGGAGGTAGATATGTATAGGGGTAAGGAGACAGGGATACTGTAGTGATGGAGGTAGATATGTATAGGGGTAAGGTGACTATATACAGGGTCACTACCATATTTACAATGTACAGGGATACTGTAGTGATGGAGGTAGATATGTATAGGGGTAAGGTGACTAGGTGACTAGGCAAGGATGTAAGGTGTAAAGTGAACAGAGTAGCAGTATGTGTGTAGAGGCAGTATAAATGTACGTGCGTATTATGTATGATGCTTATTGTGTGAGTGAACAGATGATGAAGTGAGTGTGCGTGTTTGAGTGTGTAGGGCCCTGTGAGTGTGCATAAAGAGGTCAATAAAGATACAAGGATAACGCAGATAGTCAGTGTAGCTATTTATCAGTCTTATTGCTTGGGGATAGAAGCTGTTCAAGAGCTTGTTGGTGTCAGATTTGATGCACCGGTATTGCCTGCCGTGCGGAAGCAGAGAATAGTCTATGGCTTGGCTGGTTGGAGTACTTAACGTTTTTCCTGGGTCAAAGCTTTGGGAGAATCAGGAAGTCAAAATAAAAGGGGTTACCTGTCATGTGACCTGTGCTCCTGGATGAGGACTCCTCAGAGTGGGACACGGTGAGAAGCCTACACACACAAACACACACATTTAACTAGAGTGGCTCTGTGGTCAATATTCCTTTACAGAAATAGATCATTTTTAGCATACTACATACATACATTATAAAATGGAACAAGACGGATAGGCAAAGAAATGAAGAGGCTCCCCTTTATTACAACAGTACACCATTAACACATCTATGGGAGAGTGGTGGAGTCACACAGTGGGGGAGAGATTCGGGGGGGGCGGAGGGTAAAGGATGAGGGTGTGGGAGGTTAGGGGTAGGGTGGCAGACACATGGGGTCAGAGTTGAATCCTATCAGGAGGTCTCACGGTCACAACACTGCTGCATCCAGCCACTCCCCAAAAAAGACCACCACACAGCTGCTGCTTTCAGTGTGTCATACACACACACACACACACTGGCCACCATCCCATTGTGATGCGGGAAGGGGGGGTGATATCAATGGCTGTAAACCTCAATAAAGATGAAGGGGTGAACTAATTAAAGACAAAAGTCACAGCCCCACTGGGTGTTAAAGCTGCTAACTTTTAAATGAGGGATATCCTGTCCTTATTAGCCAAAGCCAAGAGGGACTGAACCAAACAGACACAGAGTAAAGGAGAACAATACATTGCTTATCACCTCTTCAGTTCTATATTTGACTAAGTCTATCTCTAAAATCGTATATTTTTTATGCGGTACCTAACTTTTTCTGATATTAATACCATAGCATTGTTGCCTTTATATTATTTTTTTATTTATCCTATATTTAACTAGGCAAGTCAGTTAAGAACACATTTTTATTTACAATGACAGCCTACCAAAAGTCCAAAGGCCTCCTGCGGGGACGGGGGCTGGGATAAAATAAAAAAAAATCTATCTATCTAAATGTATAGCTGAAAGATTAATTTGCCATTTGGGTCATTTCAAAGTGATAAAAATGAAGATTTTACGAATTGTCAGCTTTATTTACACATTTACAAGTCAGATTTATCCAGGTAATTATGAGGCATAGTCCAATTGATCATTTCTCCCCCACAAGTTCTATCTGTTCCCATGATCCATCCACGACTACAGCTGTCACGCCCTGGTGTCACGCCCTGGCCATAGAGGGGTTTTTATTCTCTATTTTGGTTAGGCCAGGGTGTGACTAGGGTGGGCATTCTAGTTTCTATATTTCTATGCAGCTGTCTATCGTTGTCTCTGATCGGGGACCATATATAAGTTGTTATTTTTCGTTTGGGTCTCGTGGGTAGTTGTTTTCTGTTTCGTGTCTGCACCTGACAGCAACACATCAACAATACATATATCTAGCTATATCCATCTCCTTACAAACGAGACTTCTAAATTAAAGTTGAGTGATACAGAATAACAGCGTAATTTAGCTGGCAAATACATGTCATAACGGTGAATAATATTTGAGCCTGGCTGTCAGTCCATCTGTCTGTGACAGCTGATGATGCGCAGGAGCTCAGATCTTTGAAACACTGGCGGGTGTGTTGTCAAAAAGTTGCTTTGTTATTGCTAGTTTAGAGTTTCTTCATGAAAAATGGAATTGTGGGTGATTTTCACTCATCAAGGGATTAAGAATATTTTCTTGCTTTGTTGCACCATAATTTAGACTCCTCTACAAGACCAGTGCATGCTGGACACTATGGATAATAATCACGAAAGCCAGCTCTGTCTTCTGGTAAGTGAAGCAAAGCATTGCTTGCAAATGTGCATAGCCTACCGGTGGGTGATAAGCCTATAGCCACGGGAAGTAGGGATGCCCCTGAGAAATCAGCATTTTAAATAAAATAAACTGTGTTTTAGTATTTGTTTCACAAAAGTAGTGCACTGGGCCGACTTTTCCAGGCAAGTGTCTGCACTGCAAGAGATCAAGCAGATAACGGCACTGTCGTTGGACAGCAGTAGGCTGCCTTTATAGTTGTATTTGTCTATGCAAATGAGAATGACATTTTACTACTGTTCATAGCTCACTCAACTAGTAAATCATCATTTTACAATACGTTAGAGTAGCCTACATGCTTGTAGCCTACAAGCAAAGGAGATCACCAGCTTCTGATACTGACTGATCAAAGGGCCTAGCTGCCGCTTGAGGACTCTGATCACATTATAACGCATTGCCTGGGTTCGTTTACATTTATGTCTTGCCTGGGTTTGTTTACATTTATGTCTTGCCTGGGTTTGTTTTGTCGCCCGGCAGTTTGACATTGCATAAATATAAATGACGTAAATGAGACATACTGTGTCTGGCTTTAACCATAACCACAACCCTTACCTTAACTATTTTCAAATGTCAACTTCAATGTGGTATGGAAGTCCCAAGGATCCCGGATGGCAAGAACAATTATTATTAAAAATATATATATAGATATTTTAAATTATGTATTATAATAATAATTTATTATTATGAACAATACAAATACAAAAACAGAAATATACAAACAAGAGTACATAAACCTAACATATCTATTACATATCTAGATACATTTTCAATGTTTCATGGTACGTTCCTTTTTTGTTTTTACACTTACGGATCATTTGAAACAAATATTTCAATTCTATCTTAAATAATGTGAAGAGGGGTTTGTTCTCCACCCACTCCATTTTATGGAGAAAGAATCTGCCATGAAAAATAAACACATGAAAGTTAAATCAGGGTCCATATCATTTGGTTCAAAATAAAACCTATTATCAGTCTCTCAGATTAACATGAATAGTCATTTCAAATAAAATCTTCTGACATAAGAACAGTCTCAAAATAAATGATCAAGAGTTTCTGGGTCACAACCACAAAATACACATTTGTTATCAATAGCTATTTTAAATCTGTATATAATTAAGTCTTTACAGGGTAGATTCTATGAATGAGTTTGTATGATACTTCTTTCACCTTATTAGATACAATATTGTTCCAGTTCACTTGTCCTAGGGCTGAATTCCAGTACATTTTAGCAGAGGAAATAGTAACACATTGACATAGTTTCCTTATATACATGTTATTACATTTATAGTTTAAAATGTACATTCCTTCTAGTTGTATTGAGGCTACAAAATCCTCAACAGTTGCACTTGGAGTATTGTTATATTCTCCTAAAAGAAGAATAACACCTTTAGGGACAGCTCTAACAGCACCTTTAGGGACAGCTCTAACAGCACCTTTAGGGACAGCTCTAACAGCACCTTTAGGGACAGCTCTAACAGCACCTTTAGGGACAGCTCTAACAGCACCTTTAGGGACAGCTCTAACAGCACCTTTAGGGACAGCTCTAACAGCACCTTTAGGGACAGCACCTTTAGGGACAGCTCTAACATCACCTTTAGGGACAGCACCTTTAGGGACAGCTCTAACAGCACCTTTAGAGACAGCTCTAACAGCACCTTTAGGGACAGCTCTAACAGCACCTTTAGGG
Organism: Oncorhynchus kisutch; assembly: GCF_002021735.2. Taxonomy (NCBI): domain Eukaryota; kingdom Metazoa; phylum Chordata; class Actinopteri; order Salmoniformes; family Salmonidae; genus Oncorhynchus; species Oncorhynchus kisutch. The sequence continues at coordinate 3,854,016 of NC_034200.2, read as the reverse complement.
ACAGCTCTAACGGCACCTTTAGGGACAGCTCTAACAGCACCTTTAGGGACAGCTCTAACAACACCTTTAGGGACAGCTCTAACAGCACCTTTAGGGACCGCTCTAACAGCACCTTTAGGGACAGCTCTAACAGCACCTTTAGGGACAGCTCTAACAGCACCTTTAGGGACAGCTCTAACAGCACCTTTAGGGACAGCTCTAACAGCACCTTTAGGGACAGCTCTAACAGCACCTTTAGGGACAGCTCTAACAGCACCTTTAGGGACAGCTCTAACAGCACCTTTAGGGACAGCACCTTTAGGGACAGCTCTAACATCACCTTTAGGGACAGCACCTTTAGGGACAGCTCTAACAGCACCTTTAGAGACAGCTCTAACAGCACCTTTAGGGACAGCTCTAACAGCACCTTTAGGGACAGCTCTAACGGCACCTTTAGGGACAGCTCTAACAGCACCTTTAGGGACAGCTCTAACAACACCTTTAGGGACAGCTCTAACAGCACCTTTAGGGACCGCTCTAACAGCACCTTTAGGGACAGCTCTAACAGCACCTTTAGGGACAGCTCTAACAGCACCTTTAGGGACAGCTCTAACAGCACCTTTAGGGACAGCTCTAACAGCACCTTTAGGGACAGCTGTAACAGCACCTTTAGGGACAGCTGTAACAGCACCTTTAGGGACAGCTCTAACAGCACCTTTAGGGACAGCTCTAACAGCACCTTTAGGGACAGCTCTAACAGCACCTTTAGGGACAGCACCTTTAGGGACAGCTCTAACAGCACCTTTAGGGACAGCTCTAACAGCACCTTTAGGGACAGCTCTAACAACACCTTTAGGGACAGCTCTAACAACACATTTAGGGACAGCACCTTTAGGGACAGCTCTAACAGCACCTTTAGGGACAGCTCTAACAGCACCTTTAGGGACAGCTCTAACAGCACCTTTAGGGACAACACCTTTAGGGACAGCTCTAACAGCACCTTTAGGGACAGCTCTAACAACACCTTTAGGGACAACACCTTTAGGGACAGCTCTAACAGCACCTTTAGGGACAGCTCTAACAGCACCTTTAGGAACAGCTCTAACAACACCTTTAGGGACAGCACCTTTAGGGACAGCTCTAACAGCACATTTAGGGACAGCTCTAACAGCACCTTTAGGGACAGCTCTAACAGCACCTTTAGGGACATCTCTAACAGCACCTTTAGGGACATCTCTAACAGCACCTTTAGAGACAGCTCCAACAACACCTTTAGGGACAACACCTTATAGGGACAGCTCTAACAACACCTTTAGGGACAGCTCTAACAACACCTTTAGGGACAGCTCTAACAGCACCTTTAGGGACAGCTCTAACAGCACCTTTAGGGACAGCTCTAACAGCACCTTTAGGGACAGCTCTAACAACACCTTTAGGGACAGCTCTAACAACACCTTTAGGGACAGCTCTAACAGCACCTTTAGGGACAGCACCTTTAGGGACAGCTCTAACAGCACCTTTAGGGACAGCTCTAACAGCACCTTTAGGGACAGCTCTAACAGCACCTTTAGGGACAGCTCTAACAGCACCTTTAGGGACAGCTCTAACAACACCTTTAGGGACAGCTCTAACAGCACCTTTAGGGACAGCTCTAACAGCACATTTAGGGACAGCTCTAACAGCACCTTTAGGGACAGCTCTAACAACACCTTTAGGGACAGCTCTAACAGCACCTTTAGGGACAGCTCTAACAGCACCTTTAGGGACAGCTGTAACAGCACCTTTAGGGACAGCTCTAACAGCACCTTTAGGGACAGCTCTAACAGCACCTTTAGGGACAGCTCTAACAGCACCTTTAGGGACAGCTCTAACAGCACCTTTAGGGACAGCACCTTTAGGGACAGCTCTAACAGCACCTTTAGGGACAGCTCTAACAGCACCTTTAGGGACAGCTCTAACAACACCTTTAGGGACAGCTCTAACAACACATTTAGGGACAGCACCTTTAGGGACAGCTCTAACAGCACCTTTAGGGACAGCTCTAACAGCACCTTTAGGGACAGCTCTAACAGCACCTTTAGGGACAGCACCTTTAGGGACAGCTCTAACAGCACCTTTAGGGACAGCTCTAACAACACCTTTAGGGACAGCACCTTTAGGGACAGCTCTAACAGCACCTTTAGGGACAGCTCTAACAGCACCTTTAGGAACAGCTCTAACAACACCTTTAGGGACAGCACCTTTAGGGACAGCTCTAACAGCACATTTAGGGACAGCTCTAACAGCACCTTTAGGGACAGCTCTAACAGCACCTTTAGGGACATCTCTAACAGCACCTTTAGGGACATCTCTAACAGCACCTTTAGAGACAGCTCCAACAACACCTTTAGGGACAGCACCTTTAGGGACAGCTCTAACAGCACCTTTAGGGACAGCTCTAACAACACCTTTAGGGACAGCACCTTTAGGGACAGCTCTAACAGCACCTTTAGGGACAGCTCTAACAGCACCTTTAGGGACAGCTCTAACAGCACCTTTAGGGACAGCTCTAACAACAGCTTTAGGGACAGCACCTTTAGGGACAGCTCTAACAGCACATTTAGGGACAGCTCTAACAGCACCTTTAGGGACAGCTCTAACAGCACCTTTAGGGACATCTCTAACAGCACCTTTAGAGACAGCTCCAACAACACCTTTAGGGACAACACCTTATAGGGACAGCTCTAACAACACCTTTAGGGACAGCTCTAACAACACCTTTAGGGACAGCTCTAACAGCACCTTTAGGGACAGCTCTAACAGCACCTTTAGGGACAGCTCTAACAGCACCTTTAGGGACAGCTCTAACAACACCTTTAGGGACAGCTCTAACAGCACCTTTAGGGACAGCACCTTTAGGGACAGCTCTAACAGCACCTTTAGGGACAGCTCTAACAGCACCTTTAGGGACAGCTCTAACAGCACCTTTAGGGACAGCTCTAACAGCACCTTTAGGGACAGCTCTAACAACACCTTTAGGGACAGCTCTAACAGCACATTTAGGGACAGCTCTAACAGCACCTTTAGGGACAGCTCTAACAGCACCTTTAGGGACAGCTCTAACAGCACCTTTAGGGACAGCTCTAACAGCACATTTAGGGACAGCTCTAACAGCACCTTTAGGGACAGCTCTAACAGCACCTTTAGGGACAGCTCTAACAGCACCTTTAGGGACAGCTCTAACAGCACCTTTAGGGACAGCTCTAACAACTATTTGAAACTCCTCAGGAGTGAATGTAACGTGTGTTCTCATGAATTTTGGATAATCATATAGTTGTCCATCATTATTCAATAATTGTTTAACCCAGATAATGCTGCTGTCAAACCAGTTCTGTAATAACAAAGACTTGTTTTTGTAATTTATGTCTTTATTATTCAGATTCAGATTGTAAATCTATGTGGGGGAAAATTGTTTGTATATAAGGTTCTAACACGTTTCAGGTAAGACCTAGATGCAGAAGTAACAGAAGTTTATTACTAATACAGGGGCAGGCAAAACAATAGGTCAGGGGCAGGCAGAGGTCCAGATAGGGTTCAAAAGGTCCAGAACGGCAGGCAGTCTCAGGGTCAGAGCAGGCAGGGGTCAATAATCCAGAGTGGTGTGGCAAGGTACAGAACGGTAGGCAGGCTCAGGGTCAGGGCAGGCAGAAAGGTCAAAACTAGAAAACAGGAACTAGAACAGACAGGAGCAAGGGGAAAACCGCTGGTAGATTTCATGAGACAAAATGAACTGGCAACAGACAAACAGAGAACACAGGTATAAATACACTGGGGATAATGCGAAGATGGGCAATACCTGGAGGGGGGTGGAGACAAGCACAAATACAGGTGAAACAGATCAGGGTGTGACAGGTTCCAAGTTAGAAGTACTTGTTTATGATAGATAGCAAGCTTAATAGGGATCTTGCCCACATCAAAGTTGCATTTGAATAAGAATTCTAGACCACCAATCTGTTGGAATATTAAATTAGTTTTATATCCATTTGATCTTGAAGATTATATTAGAGGTGCTAAAGTCCAGAACATATAACCACTTTTCTTAAATAATGAGGTTTATTCCTCCATATGAAGTTAAATAATTTAGTATCAACAATTTTAGAAGAACGTCCAAGGCAAGGGAGGTATAAACTCATCTGGACAGACCTTCAGATTTTGACAAAAGTACATGTCCAGATAAAGAAATATATCTTAATAACCAGAAGTTAAATCTCTTTTCAATTTTCTCTACAATAGGAGAGACATTTAAATTGGCCCGCTCTTTCTGAACTTTGCTAACTTTTAGATATGTGATCACAACGTTTACAGGGATATTACATACTGAGGTTAAGTCACATCTTTTCAACGCAAATAATTCACATTTCCTAATATTCAGATAAACTTGATTCATGTGAGAAGGCATCATTATGATCTGTATCTCTTTATCTTGCGTATCTGAATATGTCACACCCTGATCTGTTTCACCTGTCTTGTGCTTGTCTCCACCCCCTCCAGTTGTCGCCCATTTCCTCCATTATTCCCTGTGCATTTATACCTGTGTTCTCTGTTTGTCTGTTGCCAGTTCGTCTTGTCTCGTGAAGCCTACCAGCGGTTTTCCCCTACTCCTGTTCTCTCTAGTCCCTGTTTTCTAGTTTTCCCGGGTTTTGACCATTCTACCTGCCCTGACCTGAGCCTGCCTGCCTATCTGTACCTTACTGACTCTGCCCTGGATTACTAACCTCAACCTGCTCTTGACCTGTTGTTTGCCTGCCCCCAGTTTTGTCAATAAACATCTATGATTCGAAATGTCTGCATGTGGGTCTTATACTGAGTCTGACCCAGCAGACTTGGACCAGCACCGCAATGCACACTTCTCCCAAGGAGCCACCATTGGGAGACAGGAGCAGTTACTTCGAGGTCTTATGGAAGGATTCCAGACCTTGGTGGAACGCCACAACCAAGCTTTCCATACATTGCTGGAGCAAGTCCATGTATTGTCTATTAGACAGCCAGCCCCTGCCATTACCTCCCAACCTCTCAGTAACCCCGCTGTCAGCAGCGCATCCCCCCCCCAGCCAACCCCGGCTTCCCGAGAACCCTGCTTACCTCCTCTGGAACGGTCCGCTGGAGATTCAGGGACATGTGGGGCATTTCTCTATCAGTGCTCCCTCATCTTTGAGCTAAAGCCCTTGTCTCTTCCCTTGGACCGCTCAAAGGTAGCGTACCTTATAACAGTGATGTCCGGGTGGGCTCTAGCCTGGGCTACCCCAGTTTGGGAGCAACATGCCACCGTGTGTTTCAGTCTAGAGGAGTTCATGGTGGAGGTGAAGAAGATGTTTGAGTCTCTGTGTTCAGAGAGAAAGCCTGCTCGAAAGCTACTCCCGCGACGCCAAGACTCCAGTAGTGTGGCAGACTATGCGGTCGATATGGCCATTGAGAGTGCCTGGAACCTGGAAGCCCTGTTCGACACATTCCTTCACGGGTTATCGGAGGAGGTGAAAGACGAGCTCGCAAACCGGGAGCTGCCCATCGATCTTGACCCTCTCATCGCCTTGAACATCCAGATTGATGGGCAACTACAGGAGGACTGTAGGAGGAACTGTAGGAGGAATCCCGGAAGTCCTTGACGTCTACATTTCAGCAAGAATCCGAGGTTACCCGAGTTCACCCGGGAATCACAGAGGTCTGATGACTCGCCTCCTCCAGAGCCTATGCAACTTGGCAGAGCTAGATTGTCTCAAGCCGAACCGTTACACATACTGAACACCAAGAGCTGTCTGTATTGTGGGACTACAGGTCATTACATTTCTACCTATCCTGTAAAAAGACCCGGCTCATCAGGAGGTATGAGTACGCTGGTGGGCATTACTGAGAATGTCCAGTCTCCCCTTACTCATACCCCTCTCCATGTCATCCTGCTGTGGGGTGACCGGTCCAAATCTCTTCGGGTACTCATTGATTCTGGGGCAGATGAGAGTTTTATGGATGTTACCCCACTCAACCCCTCTCCATTCCCATGGATGTCAGAGCGCTGAATGGGCGTTTGATTGGCAGAGTCACCCACAACACGGTCCCTATCAACCTGCGAGTGTCAGGCAACCACTGCGAGTCGATCCAGTTTCTACTTATCAAATCCCCTAAGGTACCCGTGGGGTTGGGGTTTTCATGGCTCCAGAAACACAATCTCCTTGATGACTGGACTGTGGATTCGATCAAGGGTTGGAGACCGTTTTTCCATGCTCATTGCTTGAAGTCGGCGCAGCCTGCCCCGGACCTCTCCGCCGTTCCCGCGGAATACCAGGACTTCTGGAAGGTTTTCAGCCACCTCCCTTCCTCCGCATCTGCCCTATGACTGCGCCATCGACCTTCTCCCGGGCACTACACTGCCTGGAGAGTGGCTTTATTACCTGTCAGGTCCTTACGGTGGTCGGACCTTACTGACTCTGCCCTGGATTTACTGACCTCTGCCTGCCCTTGACCTGTCATTTATCTGCCCCCGGTTTTGTTCTGATTTGTCCGCATTTCTTTCCCATCGATGACCACTCTTGCACCAACAAACTATGCAGTTTCCCTACCTTTCGAGCTACAACCACCATGGCCACAGTTTCTCCTGTGTCACTAAGGTCAGATCATCCAGGAACCTCAATTTTTGCTTGATGAAGAACTCCCCATTCTTCATTCCTGGATCTGTTGGTAAACTGTATGATGGTTGTCCTTGGTCTCTTGTCATTATCCTTGAGTCTTCCCAAACGATGAACGATGTCCACATTTTCCTGAAGTTTGGCTTTTGATTCAGAAATGACAACTCCACAGATGTCAACAACTCTGCATTTGATGTCCTCACCTGCCTGCTCTGGAATTTTCTTGGAGCCTAGTTTTTGAGCTAGCTAGCTGATCTAGTGTTGTCGCTAACTTAATAGTTTTAGAGGTGAATAACTTTCAGAAAGTAATCATTTACTTTGGTAAACAAACTAAACCATATTCATACGGGTTTTATGACCTTAGAAATGACCGAATGGTCATATTTGGGTGAGGAAATCCAATAATTCCTTCAGCTACCAAAAAAAACACATTTGAACTGACCGCCATCTTGCACGCGCCCTTGGCAAGAACCTTAATATGATGGTGGCCTGATGGTGGCCCACTGGCCCTGCTGCTGATGGGTAAACAAAAGGCAGTTGCTGCAGATCAGACTTTTGGGAGAAGGGTTCAACTGCAGCATGCAATTTGGGGCATTCCTGCATGTGGGCATTAGTCACATGGGCATTCCTGAACAACAGTAAAAAGACAGGCTATATACAGTAGTGAGACTATAAAAGTAGCGAGGCTACATACAGACACCAGGTCAGGCTGATTGAGGTAGTATGCACATGTAGATATGATTAAAGTGACTATGCATACTGTATATGATGAACAGAGAGTAGCAGTAGCGTAAAAGAGAGGTTGGCAGGTGGTGGGTGGGACACAATGCAGATAGCCCGGTTAGCCAATGTGCGGGAGCACTTGTTGGTCGGCCCAATTGAGGTAGTATGTACATGAATGTATAGTTAAAGTGACTATGCATATATGATAAACAGAGAGTAGCAGCAGTGTAAAAAGAGGGGCTGGGGGGGTGGCACATAATGCAAATAGTCCGGGAGGCCATTTGATTACCTGTTCAGGAGTTTTATGGCTTAGGGGTAAAAACTGTTGAGAAGCCTCTTTGTCCTAGACTTGGCACTCCGGTACTGCTTGCCATGCGGTAGTAGAGAGAACAGTCTATGACTGGGGTGGCTGGGGTCTTTGACAATTTTTAGGGCCTTCCTCTGATACTGCCTGGTGTAGAGGTCCTGGATGGCAGGCAGCTTAGCCCCAGTGATGTACTGGGCCGTACTAACTACCCTCTGTAGTGCCTTGTGGTCAGAGGCCAAGCAATTGCCATACCAGGCAGTGATGCAACCATGCTGTCGATGTTGCAGCTGTAGAACCTTTTGAGGATCTCAGGACCGATGCCAAATCTTTTTAGTTTCCTGAGGGGGAATAGGCTTTGTCGTGCCCTCTTCACGACTGTCTTGGTGTGTTTGGACCATGTTAGTTTGTTGTTTATGTCGACACCAAGGAACTTGAAGCTCTCAACCTTCTCCACTAGAGCCCCGTCAATGAGAATGGGGGAGTGCACGGTCCTCCTTTTCCTGTAGTCCACAATCATCTCCTTAGTCTTGATTACGTTGAGGGATAGGTTGTTATTCTGGCACCACAGCCAGGTCTCCGACTTCCTCCCTATAGTCTGTCTCTTCGTTGTCGGTGATCAGGCCTACCACTGTTGTGTCGTTTGCAAACTTAATGATGGTGTTGGAGTCATGCCTGGCCATGCAGTCGTGGGTGAACAGGGAGTACAGGAGGGGACTGAGCTCGCACCCCTGGGGAGTTCCAGTGTTGAGGATCAGCGTGGCAGATGTGTTGCTACCTACCCTCAGCACCTGGGGGCGGCCCGTCAGGAAGTCCAGGATCCAGTTGCAGAGGGAGGTGTTTAGTCCCAGGATCCTTAGCTTAGTGATGAGCTCTGTGGGTACTATGGTGTTGAACGCTGAGCTGTAGTCAATGAATAGCATTCTCACATAAGTGTTCCTTTTATCCAGGTGGGAAAGAGCAGTGTGGAGTGCAATAGAGATTGCATCATCTGTGGATCTGTTTGGGCGGTATGCAAATTGGAGTGGGTCTAGTGTTTCTGGGATAATGGTGTTGATGTGAGCCATAACCTACCTTTCAAATCACTTCATGGCTACGGACGTGAGTGCTACGGGTTGGTAGTCATTCAGGCAGGTTGCCTTTGTGTTCTTGGGCACAGGGACTATGGTGGTCTGCTTGAAACATGTTGGTATTACAGACTTAATCAGGGACATGTTGAAAATGTCAGTGAAGTCACCTGCCAGTTGGTCAGCACATGTCCGGAGCACACGTCCTGGTAATCCGTCTGGCCCCGCAGCCTTGTGTATGTTGAACTGTTTAAAGGTCTTACTCACATCGGCTACGGAGAGGGTGATCACACAGTCGCCTGGAACAGCTGATGCTCTCATGCATACCTCAGTGTTGTTTGCCTCGAAGCGAGAATAGAAGTGATTTAGCTCGTCTGGTAGGCTTGTGTCACTGGGCAGCTCGGGGCTGTTTTTCCCTTTGTAGTCTGTAATAGTTTGCAAGCCCTGCCACATAAGACGAGCGTCGGAGCCGGTGTAGAATGATTCAATCTTAGCAATGTATTGACGCTTTGCCTGTTTGATGGTTCGTCGCAGGGCATAGCAGGAATTCTTATAAGCGTCAACTCTACCCTTTAGCTCAGTGTGAATGTCGCCTGTAATCCATGGCTCCTGGTTGGGGTATGTACAGTCACTGTGGGGACGACGTCCTCGATGCACAATTGATAAAGCCAGTGACTGATGTGGTGTACTCCTCAATGCCATCGGAAGAACCCCGGAACATATTCCAATCTGTGCTGCAAAACAGTCCTGTAGTTTAGCATCTGCTTCATCTGACCACTTTTTATAGACCGTGTCACTGGTGCTTCCTGTTTTAATTTTTGCTTGTAAGCAGGAATCAGGAGGAAAGAGTTGTGGTCGGCTTTACCAAATGGAGGGCGAGGGAGAGGTTTGTATGCGTCTCTGTGTGTGAAGTACAGGTGATCTAGAATTGTCTTCCCTCTGGTTGCTCATTTAACATGTTGATGGAAATTTGGTTTAAGTTTCCCTGCATTAAAGTCTCTGGCCACTAGGAGCGCCGCCTCTGGGTGAGTGGTTTCCTGTTTGCTTATTTCCTTATACAGCTGACTGAGTGCGGTCTTTGTGCCAGCATCTGTCTGTGGTGATAAATAAACAGCCACAAAAAGTATAGCTTAAAACTCGTTAGGCAAGTAGTGTGGCCTGCATTTTATCACAATATACTCTACTTCAGGCAAGCAAAATCTAGACTTCCTTAGATTTCAGGCTCCAGCTGTTGTTAACAAATATGCGCAGACCGCCCCCCTCGTCTTACCGGAGTGTGCTGTTCTATCTTTCCGGTGCATTTATCCCGCTAGCTGAATATCCACGTTGTCATTCAGCCACGATTCCGTGAAATATAGGATATTACAGTTTTTGATATCCTGTTGGTAGAAAATTCGTGATCGTACCTCGTCTAGTTTAATGAACCATAAACAATTAACTAACATGCACCTGTGGAACGGCAATTAAGACACTAACAGCTTACAGACGGTAGGCAATTATGGTCACAATTATGAAAACTTAGGACACTAAAGAGGCCTTTCTACTGACTCTGAAATACACCAAAAGAAAGATGCCCAGGGTCCCTGCTCATCTGCGTGAACATGCCTTAGGCATGCTGCAAGGAGGCATGAGGACTGCAGATGTGGCCAGGGCAAAAAATTGCAATGTCCGTACTGTGAGACGCCTAAGACAGCGCTACAGGGAGACAGGACGGACAGCTGATCGTCCTCGCAGTGGCAGACCACGTGTAACAACACCTACACAGGATCGGTACATCCAAACATCACACCTGCGGGACAGGTACAGGATGGCAACAACAACTGCCCGAGTTACACCAGGAATGCACAATCCCTCCATCAGTGCTTAGACTGTCCGCATTAGGCTGAGAGAGGCTGGACTGAGGGCTTGTAGGCCTGTTGTAAGGCAGGTCCTCACCAGACATCACTGGCAACAACATCGCCTATGGGCACAAACCCACCGTCGCTGGACCAGACAGGCCTGGCAAAAAGTGCTCTTCACTGACGAGTTGCAGTTTTGTCTCACCAGGGGTAATGGTTGGATTCGCGTTTATCTTCGAAGGAATGAGCTTTACACCAAATCAAATCGAAAGTTATTGGTCACATACACATGGTTAGCAGATGTTAATGCGAGCGTAGCCAAATGCTTGTGCTTCTAGTTCCGACCGTGCAGTAATATCTAACAAGTAATCTAACAATTTCACAACAACTACCTTATACACACAAGTTTAAAGGAATGAATAAGAATATGTACATATAAATATATGGATGAGTGATGGCCGTGCAGAATAGCCAAGATGCAGTAGATGGTATAGAGTACAGTATATACATATGAGATGAGTAATGTAGGGTATATAAACATATAAAGTGGCATTGTTTAAAGTGACTAGTGATACATTTATTACTTCCAATTTTTTATCATTAAAGTGGCTAGAGATTTGAGTCAGTATGTTGGCAGCAGCCACTCAATGTTGGCTGTTTAACAGTCTGATGGCCTTGAGATAGAAGCTGTTTATCAGTCTCTCGGTCCCAGCTTGGATGCACCTGTACTGACCTCGCCTTCTGGATGATAGCGGGGTGAACAGGCAGTGGGTCGTGTGGTTGTTGTCCTTGATGATCTTTTTGGCCTTCCTGTGACATCCGATGGTATAGGTGTCCTGGAGGGCAGATAGTTTGCCCCCGGTGATGCGTTGTGCAGACCTCACTACCCTCTGGAGAGCCTTACAGTTGTGGGCAGAGCAGTTGCCGTACCAGGCGGTGATACAGCCCGACAGGATGCTCTCGATTGTGCAGATCTGTAGAAGTTTGTGAGTATTTTTTGTGCTGTTGCGCCTTCTTCACCATGCTGTCTGTGTGGGTGTACCATTTCAGTTTGTCTGTGATGTGTACGCCAAGGAACTTAAAACTTTCCACCTTCTCCACTACTGTCCCGTCGATGTGGATAGGGGGGTGCTCCCCCTGCTGTTTCCTGAAGACCACGATCACCTCCTTTGTTTTGTTGATGTTGAGTGTGAGGTTATTTTCCTGACACCACACTCCGAGGGATCTCACCTCCTCTCTGTAGGCCGTCTTGTCGTTGTTGGTAATTAAGCATACCACTGTAGTGTCGTCTGCAAACTTGATGATTGAGGCGTAAATGGCCACGCAATCATGGGTGAACAGGGAGTACAGGAGAGGGCTGAGAACGCTTGTGGGGCCCCTGTGTTGAGGATCAGCGGTGTGGAGATATTGTTTCCTACCCTCAGAAAGTCCAGGACCCAGTTGCACAGGGCGGGGTCGAGACCCAGGGTCTTGAGCTAAATGACGAGTTTGGCCCTCTTGGCCCTCTTGAAGCATGTGGGAACAGCAGACTAGGATAGGGATTGATTGAATATGTCCGTAAACACTCCAGCAAGCTGGTCTGTGCATGCTCTGAGGACGCGACTATGGATGCCGTCTGGGCAGGCAGCCTTGCGAGGGTTAACACGTTTAAATGTTTTACTCACATTGGCTGCAGTGAAGGAGAGCCTGCAGGTTTTGGTAGCGGGCCATATCAGTGGCACTGTATTGTTCTCAAAGCGAGCAAAGAAGTTGTTTCATTTTTCTGGGAGCAAGACATCAGTGTTCGCGACAGGGTTTTAGTTTTCTGTACTCTGGAGCGGGATCGATTTGGAGGTGGAAGGTCCGTCATGGTCTGGGGCGATCTGTCACAGCATCATCGGACTGAGTTTGTTGTCATTGCAGGCAATCTCAATGCTGTGCGTTACAGGGAAGACATCCTCCTACTTCATGTGATACCCTTCCTGCAGGCTCATCCTGACATGACCCTCCAGCATGACAATGCCACCAGCCAAACTGCTCGTTCTGTGCGTGATTTCCTGCAAGACAGGAATGTCAGTGTTCTGCTATGGCCAACGAAGAGCCCGGATCTCAATCCCATTGAGCACGTCTGGGACCTGTTGGATCGGAGGGTGAGGGCTAGGGCCATTCCCCCCAGAAATGTCCGGGAACTTGCAGGTGCCTTGGTGGAAGAGTGGGGTAACATCTCACAGCAAGAACTGGCAAATATGGTGCAGTCCATGAGAAGGAGATGCACTGCAGTGCTTAATGCATCTGGTGGCCACACCAGATACTGACTGTTGCTTTTGATTATGACCCCCCCCCACCCTTTGTTCAGGGGCGTTTTATTCAATTTCTGTTCGTCACTTGTCTGTGGAACTTGTTCAGATATGCTTAATTTGTTGAATCTTATGTTCATACAAATATTTACACATGTTTAGTTTGCTGAAAATAAACGCAGTTGACAGTGAGAAGCATTTATTTATAAGAGTCTATAAAAGCATGCCATAGTTATGGAATGCCGTTTGGGTCTTTACTTGTCAAAAAAGATACACGTAAAATAAGCTTTTAATTTGACACGTCAAATAACAAAATTGTATTATAGAATGTTGTGTGTGATGAATTTGCACGTGCAAACCAAGCGCCACCACTACTATCAGAGGCTGTACAAAAAGTTTGCAAACAAGCACCCACTGGCCACGAAGGATGTGTTTACAATACCGTGTTGGTAATAAGGCATTATTTGTTCGACCGCAACTTCTTTGCTATTTAGCTAGCTTTAGCCTAGTTAGCACCAATACAACTTATCGTTTTGATGTGTTTTTTGGGGAAGAACATTGTTTGCATCAGATCCATCAGCTAGTTAACTTTTTTACGACCAGCACTGTCCAGAGCTAGGGGAAGACAGCACTGTCCAGAGCTAGGAGAAGGCAGCACTGTCCAGAGATTGGGGAAGGCAGCACTGTCCAGAGCTAGGGGAAAACAGCACTGTCCAGAGCTAGGGGAAGACAGCACTGTCCAGAGCTAGGAGAAGGCAGCACTGTCCAGAGATTGGGGAAGGCAGCACTGTCCAGAGCTAGGGGAAGACAGCACTGTCAAGAGCTAGGGGAAAACAGCACTGTCCAGAGCTAGGGGAAAACAGCACTGTCCAGAGCTAGGGGAAAACAGCACTGTCCAGAGCTAGGGGAAAACAGCACTGTCCAGAGCTAGGGGAAGACAGCACTGTCCAGAGCTAGGGGAAAACAGCACTGTCCAGAGATTGGGGAAGGCAGCACTGTCCAGAGCTAGGGGAAAACAGCACTGTCCAGAGATTGGGGAAGGCAGCACCGTCCAGAGATTGGGGAAGACAGCACTGTCCAGAGCTAGGGGAAAACAGCACTGTCCAGAGATTGGGGAAGACAGCACTGTCCAGAGCTAGGGGAAAACAGCACTGTCCAGAGATTGGGGAAGGCAGCACTGTCCAGAGCTAGGGGAAAACAGCACTGTCCAGAGCTAGGGGAAGACAGCACTGTCCAGAGCTAGGGGAAAACAGCACTGTCCAGAGATTGGGGAAGGCAGCACTGTCCAGAGCTTGGGGAAAACAGCACTGTCCAGAGCTAGGGGAAGACAGCACTGTCCAGAGATTGGGGAAGGCAGCACTGTCCAGAGATTGGGGAAGACAGCACTGTCCAGAGCTAGGGGAAAACAGCACTGTCCAGAGATTGGGGAAGACAGCACTGTCCAGAGCTAGGGGAAGACAGCACTGTCCAGAGATTGGGGAAGGCAGCACTGTCCAGAGCTAGGGGAAAACAGCACTGTCCAGAGCTAGGGGAAGACAGCACTGTCCAGAGCTAGGGGAAAACAGCACTGTCCAGAGCTAGGGGAAGGCAGCACTGTCCAGAGCTAGGGGAAGGCAGCACTGTCCAGAGATTGGGAGGCAGCACTGTCCAGAGATTGGGGAAGACAGCACTGTCCAGAGCTTGGGGAAGACAGCACTGTCCAGAGCTAGGAGAAGACAGCACTGTCCAGAGATTGGGGAAGACAGCACTGTCCAGAGATTGGGGAAAACAGAACTGTCCAGAGATTGGGGAAAACAGCACTGTCCAGAGCTAGGGGAAGACAGCACTGTCCAGAGCTAGGGGAAAACAGCACTGTCCAGAGCTAGGGGAAAACAGCACTGTCCAGAGCTAGGGGAAAACAGCACTGTCCAGAGATTGGGGAAGGCAGCACTGTCCAGAGCTAGGGGAAGGCAGCACTGTCCAGAGCTAGGGGAAGGCAGCACTGTCCAGAGATTGGGAGGCAGCACTGTCCAGAGATTGGGGAAAACAGCACTGTCCAGAGATTGGGGAAGGCAGCACTGTCCAGAGCTAGGGGAACACAGCACTTTCCAGAGCTAGGGGAAAACAGCACTGTCCAGAGCTAGGGGAAAACAGCACTGTCCAGAGATTGGGGAAGGCAGCACTGTCCAGAGCTTGGGGAAAACAGCACTGTCCAGAGCTAGGGGAAGACAGCACTGTCCAGAGATTGGGGAAGGCAGCACTGTCCAGAGATTGGGGAAGACAGCACTGTCCAGAGCTAGGGGAAAACAGCACTGTCCAGAGATTGGGGAAGACAGCACTGTCCAGAGCTAGGGGAAGACAGCACTGTCCAGAGATTGGGGAAGGCAGCACTGTCCAGAGCTAGGGGAAAACAGCACTGTCCAGAGCTAGGGGAAGACAGCACTGTCCAGAGCTAGGGGAAAACAGCACTGTCCAGAGCTAGGGGAAGGCAGCACTGTCCAGAGCTAGGGGAAGGCAGCACTGTCCAGAGATTGGGAGGCAGCACTGTCCAGAGATTGGGGAAGACAGCACTGTCCAGAGCTTGGGGAAGACAGCACTGTCCAGAGCTAGGAGAAGACAGCACTGTCCAGAGATTGGGGAAGACAGCACTGTCCAGAGATTGGGGAAAACAGAACTGTCCAGAGATTGGGGAAAACAGCACTGTCCAGAGCTAGGGGAAGACAGCACTGTCCAGAGCTAGGGGAAAACAGCACTGTCCAGAGCTAGGGGAAAACAGCACTGTCCAGAGCTAGGGGAAAACAGCACTGTCCAGAGATTGGGGAAGGCAGCACTGTCCAGAGCTAGGGGAAGGCAGCACTGTCCAGAGCTAGGGGAAGGCAGCACTGTCCAGAGATTGGGAGGCAGCACTGTCCAGAGATTGGGGAAAACAGCACTGTCCAGAGATTGGGGAAGGCAGCACTGTCCAGAGCTAGGGGAACACAGCACTTTCCAGAGCTAGGGGAAAACAGCACTGTCCAGAGCTAGGGGAAAACAGCACTGTCCAGAGCTAGGGGAAAACAGCACTGTCCAGAGCTAGGGGAAAACAGCACTGTCCAGAGCTAGGGGAAAACAGCACTGTCCAGAGCTAGGGGAAAACAGCACTGTCCAGAGCTAGGGGAAAACAGCACTGTCCAGAGCTAGGGGAAAACAGCACTGTCCAGAGCTAGGGGAAAACAGCACTGTCCAGAGATTGGGGAAAACAGCACTGTCCAGAGATTGGGGAAGACAGCACTGTCCAGAGCTAGGGGAAGACAGCACTGTCCAGAGCTAGGGGAAAACAGCACTGTCCAGAGATTGGGGAAGGCAGCACTGTCCAGAGCTAGGGGAAGGCAGCACTGTCCAGAGATTGGGGAAAACAGCACTGTCCAGAGATTGGGGAAGACAGCACTGTCCAGAGCTAGGGGAAAACAGCACTGTCCAGAGATTGGGGAAGGCAGCACTGTCCAGAGCTAGGGGAAGGCAGCACTGTCCAGAGATTGGGGAAAATAGCACTGTCCAGAGATTGGGGAAGACAGCACTGTCCAGAGATTGGGGAAGGCAGCACTGTCCAGAGATTGGGGAAGGCAGCACTGTCCAGAGCTTGGGGAAGGCAGCACTGTCCAGAGCTTGGGGGAGACAGCACTGTCCAGAGATTGGGGAAGACAGCACTGTCCAGAGATTGGGGAAGACAGCACTGTCCAGAGATTGGGGAAGGCAGCACTGTCCAGAGATTGGGGAAGACAGCACTGTCCAGAGATTGGGGAAGACAGCACTGTCCAGAGATTGGGGAAGGCAGCACTGTCCAGAGATTGGGGAAGGCAGCACTGTCCAGAGCTAGGGGAAGACAGCACTGTCCAGAGATTGGGGAAGGCAGCACTGTCCAGAGCTAGGGGAAGACAGCACTGTCCAGAGATTGGGGAAGACAGCACTGTCCAGAGCTAGGGGAAGACAGCACTGTCCAGAGCTAGGGGAAAACAGCACTGTCCAGAGCTAGGGGAAAACAGCACTGTCCAGAGATTGGGGAAGGCAGCACTGTCCAGAGCTAGGGGAAAACAGCACTGTCCAGAGATTGGGGAAGGCAGCACTGTCCAGAGATTGGGGAAGGCAGCACTGTCCAGAGATTGGGGAAGGCAGCACTGTCCAGAGCTAGGGGAAGGCAGCACTGTCCAGAGATTGGGAGGCAGCACTGTCCAGAGATTGGGGAAGACAGCACTGTCCAGAGCTTGGGGAAGACAGCACTGTCCAGAGCTAGGGGAAGACAGCACTGTCCAGAGATTGGGGAAAACAGCACTGTCCAGAGATTGGGGAAGGCAGCACTGTCCAGAGCTAGGGGAACACAGCACTGTCCAGAGCTAGGGGAAAACAGCACTGTCCAGAGCTAGGGGAAAACAGCACTGTCCAGAGCTAGGGGAAAACAGCACTGTCCAGAGCTAGGGGAAAACAGCACTGTCCAGAGCTAGGGGAAAACAGCACTGTCCAGAGCTAGGGGAAAACAGCACTGTCCAGAGCTAGGGGAAAACAGCACTGTCCAGAGCTAGGGGAAAACAGCACTGTCCAGAGATTGGGGAAGGCAGCACTGTCCAGAGATTGGGGAAAACTGCACTGTCCAGAGCTAGGGGAAGACAGCACTGTCCAGAGCTTGGGGAAGGCAGCACTGTCCAGAGCTTGGGGGAGACAGCACTGTCCAGAGATTGGGGAAGACAGCACTGTCCAGAGATTGGGGAAGACAGCACTGTCCAGAGATTGGGGGAGACAGCACTGTCCAGAGATTGGGGAAGACAGCACTGTCCAGAGATTGGGGAAGGCAGCACTGTCCAGAGATTGGGGAAGGCAGCACTGTCCAGAGCTAGGGGAAGACAGCACTGTCCAGAGATTGGGGAAGGCAGCACTGTCCAGAGCTAGGGGAAGACAGCACTGTCCAGAGATTGGGGAAGACAGCACTGTCCAGAGCTAGGGGAAGACAGCACTGTCCAGAGCTAGGGGAAAACAGCACTGTCCAGAGATTGGGGAAGGCAGCACTGTCCAGAGCTAGGGGAAAACAGCACTGTCCAGAGATTGGGGAAGGCAGCACTGTCCAGAGATTGGGGAAGGCAGCACTGTCCAGAGATTGGGGAAGGCAGCACTGTCCAGAGCTAGGGGAAGGCAGCACTGTCCAGAGCTTGGGGAAGACAGCACTGTCCAGAGCTAGGGGAAGACAGCACTGTCCAGAGATTGGGGAAGACAGCACTGTCCAGAGATTGGGGAAAACAGCACTGTCCAGAGATTGGGGAAGGCAGCACTGTCCAGAGCTAGGGGAACACAGCACTGTCCAGAGCTAGGGGAAAACAGCACTGTCCAGAGCTAGGGGAAAACAGCACTGTCCAGAGCTAGGGGAAAACAGCACTGTCCAGAGCTAGGGGAAAACAGCACTGTCCAGAGCTAGGGGAAAACAGCACTGTCCAGAGCTAGGGGAAAACAGCACTGTCCAGAGCTAGGGGAAAACAGCACTGTCCAGAGATTGGGGAAGGCAGCACTGTCCAGAGCTTAGGGGAGACAGCACTGTCCAGAGATTGGGGAAGGCAGCACTGTCCAGAGATTGGGGAAAACAGCACTGTCCAGAGATTGGGGAAGACAGCACTGTCCAGAGCTAGGGGAAAACAGCACTGTCCAGAGATTGGGGAAGACAGCACTGTCCACAGCTAGGGGAAGACAGCACTGTCCAGAGCTAGGGGAAAACAGCACTGTCCAGAGATTGGGGAAGGCAGCACTGTCCAGAGCTAGGGGAAGGCAGCACTGTCCAGAGATTGGGGAAAACAGCACTGTCCAGAGATTGTGGAAGACAGCACTGTCCAGAGATTGGGGAAGGCAGCACTGTCCAGAGATTGGGGAAGGCAGCACTGTCCAGAGCTTGGGGAAGGCAGCACTGTCCAGAGCTTGGGGGAGACAGCACTGTCCAGAGATTGGGGAAGACAGCACTGTCCAGAGATTGGGGAAGACAGCACTGTCCAGAGATTGGGGGAGACAGCACTGTCCAGAGATTGGGGAAGACAGCACTGTCCAGAGATTGGGGAAGACAGCACTGTCCAGAGATTGGGGAAGACAGCACTGTCCAGAGATTGGGGAAGGCAGCACTGTCCAGAGATTGGGGAAGACAGCACTGTCCAGAGATTGGGGAAGACAGCACTGTCCAGAGATTGGGGAAGGCAGCACTGTCCAGAGATTGGGGAAGGCAGCACTGTCCAGAGATTGGGGAAGGCAGCACTGTCCAGAGCTAGGGGAAGACAGCACTGTCCAGAGATTGGGGAAGGCAGCACTGTCCAGAGCTAGGGGAAGACAGCACTGTCCAGAGCTAGGGGAAAACAGCACTGTCCAGAGCTAGGGGAAAACAGCACTGTCCAGAGATTGGGGAAGGCAGCACTGTCCAGAGCTAGGGGAACACAGCACTGTCCAGAGCTAGGGGAAAACAGCACTGTCCAGAGATTGGGGAAGACAGCACTGTCCAGAGCTAGGGGAAAACAGCACTGTCCAGAGATTGGGGAAGACAGCACTGTCCACAGCTAGGGGAAGACAGCACTGTCCAGAGCTAGGGGAAAACAGCACTGTCCAGAGATTGGGGAAGGCAGCACTGTCCAGAGCTAGGGGAAGGCAGCACTGTCCAGAGATTGGGGAAAACAGCACTGTCCAGAGATTGTGGAAGACAGCACTGTCCAGAGATTGGGGAAGGCAGCACTGTCCAGAGATTGGGGAAGGCAGCACTGTCCAGAGCTTGGGGAAGGCAGCACTGTCCAGAGCTTGGGGGAGACAGCACTGTCCAGAGATTGGGGAAGACAGCACTGTCCAGAGATTGGGGAAGACAGCACTGTCCAGAGATTGGGGGAGACAGCACTGTCCAGAGATTGGGGAAGACAGCACTGTCCAGAGATTGGGGAAGACAGCACTGTCCAGAGATTGGGGAAGACAGCACTGTCCAGAGATTGGGGAAGGCAGCACTGTCCAGAGATTGGGGAAGACAGCACTGTCCAGAGATTGGGGAAGACAGCACTGTCCAGAGATTGGGGAAGGCAGCACTGTCCAGAGATTGGGGAAGGCAGCACTGTCCAGAGATTGGGGAAGGCAGCACTGTCCAGAGCTAGGGGAAGACAGCACTGTCCAGAGATTGGGGAAGGCAGCACTGTCCAGAGCTAGGGGAAGACAGCACTGTCCAGAGCTAGGGGAAAACAGCACTGTCCAGAGCTAGGGGAAAACAGCACTGTCCAGAGATTGGGGAAGGCAGCACTGTCCAGAGCTAGGGGAAAACAGCACTGTCCAGAGATTGGGGAAGGCAGCACTGTCCAGAGATTGGGGAAGGCAGCACTGTCCAGAGATTGGGGAAGGCAGCACTGTCCAGAGCTAGGGGAAGGCAGCACTGTCCAGAGATTGGGAGGCAGCACTGTCCAGAGATTGGGGAAGACAGCACTGTCCAGAGCTTGGGGAAGACAGCACTGTCCAGAGCTAGGGGAAGACAGCACTGTCCAGAGATTGGGGAAGACAGCACTGTCCAGAGATTGGGGAAAACAGCACTGTCCAGAGATTGGGGAAGGCAGCACTGTCCAGAGCTAGGGGAACACAGCACTGTCCAGAGCTAGGGGAAAACAGCACTGTCCAGAGCTAGGGGAAAACAGCACTGTCCAGAGCTAGGGGAAAACAGCACTGTCCAGAGCTAGGGGAAAACAGCACTGTCCAGAGCTAGGGGAAAACAGCACTGTCCAGAGCTAGGGGAAAACAGCACTGTCCAGAGCTAGGGGAAAACAGCACTGTCCAGAGCTAGGGGAAAACAGCACTGTCCAGACATTGGGGAAGGCAGCACTGTCCAGAGCTTAGGGGAGACAGCACTGTCCAGAGATTGGGGAAGGCAGCACTGTCCAGAGCTAGGGGAAAACAGCACTGTCCAGAGATTGGGGAAGGCAGCACTGTCCAGAGCTAGGGGAAGGCAGCACTGTCCAGAGATTGGGGAAAACAGCACTGTCCAGAGATTGGGGAAGACAGCACTGTCCAGAGATTGGGGAAGGCAGCACTGTCCAGAGATTGGGGAAGGCAGCACTGTCCAGAGCTTGGGGAAGGCAGCACTGTCCAGAGATTGGGGAAGACAGCACTGTCCAGAGATTGGGGAAGACAGCACTGTCCAGAGATTGGGGAAGACAGCACTGTCCAGAGATTGGGGAAGGCAGCACTGTCCAGAGATTGGGGAAGACAGCACTGTCCAGAGATTGGGGAAGACATCACTGTCCAGAGATTGGGGAAGGCAGCACTGTCCAGAGATTGGGGAAAGCAGCACTGTCCAGAGCTAGGGGAAGACAGCACTGTCCAGAGATTGGGGAAGGCAGCACTGTCCAGAGCTAGGGGAAGACAGCACTGTCCAGAGCTAGGGGAAGACAGCACTGTCCAGAGCTAGGGAAAGACAGCACTCTCCAGAGCTTGGGGAAGAGCAGGTACACGAGACAACTTTACCAGCATCATAGCAATACTTATCAATTAATCATTGTGTCATTGAAATACAAGTGATAGTGTAATCAATGTGTAATAACTACGTAAAAAAGTAATGTCCCTGTTAAAGTATTATGTGACGTGCAGTCATATTCATGTTCTGATTGGTCAACAAGCTTATTTGACACGTCAAATAGTGTTATTTGACAGTTGACTTGTATTTTTTGACATGTAAAGACTCAAAAGGCGTACCATACATAGCATCCAAATGTTGACTCTATTGCACACCTCAAGGTGTCACGTGACTGGCAGGCTGAGATCGTCAATTCCCTTGGTCAGACGTTGCGTGCATCAACCAATGGTTGCGTGACACGTAATCAACTGTTTCATCGACTGACAGATTGCTATAACATATGATGTGGATTGCTGATATTTAAAATATCTATACAGGTGTTGTAAGATCTGGCAGGCATCGGCAACTCCTGGGCAGAGGAACGCGCCAATAGCCATCTGTCCAACATCAAACGATGTATGAGTAAGTAAATGTATCGAAAACCGTCCAAATCCTCTTCAGGTACTTGTTTTTTTATAAATGACTTATCTTTTTTGTGTACTATTATGCGCTTTGAGATTAGTTGAAAAGCTCTATATAAATTGAATGAATTATTATTAAATAAATATTACATGGCCTAATTAATGGCCTAAATTGTATAGGCCATAGCTTGGACACGCGAGTTTATGACAGGGTGTTCTTATTTCTACAAAATATTATCTCCACATAATGATCCCAATATTAAATGTACATGTAAATATACACACCTGAAAATGTTGTTCGGTTTGTAATAATAATAATAATAAAGGCCTTGTAGGCTATGTAAATCATCATAATAAATTATCGCAAGCTGGTTATTGTTGAGAACACAATTCCAGTTGATATTTTCGATTTTACCCTCAACGACCATTGTAATTGTGAAACCACCACCTTGGAAATTAAACTTTTATTCCGATAACAATAATATTAGACTGCATGCTATTCAATCATGCCACCATTCACATTCTCAAGCCCGAATCATAAGAACGACATTTTTACCTTTCAGACTCGCCCCAGGTCTGTTCTGGCAACGAGGTCCAATCCATATATTCCGTCAGTTAAAGGGTAACCTTGCGGGGAAACCCGAGCACATCATCCTGCCATTAAAGGTTTCGATAAAAACACGACATGGTTCTCCAACCATTACTGCGTTTGGAAGAGGCTGCACGCCTTGAAATGTGCCAAGGAGGCGGCAGGGGGGGGGGGGGGGGGGGGTATTGTCATACACACGACCCTCTACACCCCTCCTCCAGCTCAACATAAAAGTCGCAGTGTTGCCTCGAATGTTTCTAAGGTGTCTATGGGGTTTAGGAGAATAGGATGTTTTAGATAGAATGTCTGACAACAAGAATTTTCAGAATGGGCTACATATATTTTGAATGGGTAGATACAGTCAGTGGCGACCCGTCATTCAGGGCAGGTGGGGGTTAGCTAAAAAATACATAAATATTTTTTTGTTGTTGCCTGTTTTGCATGTTATTTTGGAAATAATACTTGTCACATATCTGTTTGCAAACAATGTAAATAATAATAATACAAGCATGTTCTCTTTTTTGTTTTCTTGAGTAAGGCAGCTCCAAAATGCAGGTGTTTCTGTGGTGGTGGGGCAGCCAGCGGAATATACGGAGCGTAGGGGTTGGTAATGTTCTACTTTTGCACCGTGATTGGCTCAGTGTTCTGTCACTCATGGGGACACTACCTCAGCAAACTCTACCTGGAGAGCTGAAAATTCAAGCCCCTTGGGGGCTGCCATAGATTTACATTAGAAGTGCCCATCCAAAAGGCTCAAGGTCATTGGCCACAGATAAAATTATGTCAAATTACATTATATCTAGAGTAGCTTTGATTGGATTGATCATGTCAATATCATACTTTTAAAGTCTTAGCTAGCACTCATCATCATGAATCAAGTCGACAATCTACTGGTAAATCCTTTTAAATCCTTGTCAGATGAAGATGAATAATTTAGAGAAACTACAGATACAACGTATCGGTGCTCATCGGCCATTGTACATAAACATTACACAACAAGTTGGATATCGCATATTCAACAATGAGTGATTTGGAAGGAATCAGTGGCTAACTGCAAGCAATGCAAAGCATTCACTAGCCTGCTATTCAGTGGAGTGGGTGTGTGGTCCACGTCTGGGTTAAAGGGCCTCGTTTCCAAGCTTGAAAGGATAAACATTCAACACCATGGGAATTGGCCATGCTGTTAATCCAACATGACTTATGCCACTGTCAAAACAACTGTAAACTCGGAACTGGGAAATCTCAGATTTTTGTAAATTCAAGACAACTGGGAACTCTGAAAAAACACGAGCTCCGACTATGAAAATATGTTTTGAACAGTCATCCAACTCGGAATTCCATGTCGGGAATTCAGGCCTCTTTCTAGAGCTCCAACCGGAAAAGATCACTGACGTCATGATTCAATCTTGTTGTTCCCAGTTGTATTAAAAGCACCATCAATCCAGAGAATTACAGACTTTGATGACAAAGTTTGATGTTGTGTAGTAAGCTGTCAGTAACCCATGTGCCTCACCTTAATAATTTGGTCCCTTTTCCCCTCATAACTTAGCCTTCTGTTTTGACTTGGTGGTGCACATGTAGCGTATAGCCTGTTTTAGAGAAATGTAATAATTTCTCTATGATTTCATTGTTTGCATATATGCCCCCTTTATTTATCATACGGTTCTGACTTGGTGTACAGGGAGAGCACTGTAAGAACGGCCAATTCGGCCTGAATTCTGGTGCTGTACATTTCAAAAGTGCTGAACAAATAGTTATATTGACTACGTCCATCCTAGCTCGCTCATTAATGTCTTAATCGAAATTACGGATTGCCTCTTATCCGCTTGTCGTCCCCTTATGCCATAGTTTGTACATCTCAATTGGTAGTAGAAACCACATTTGCTTAAGCAAGTCAGCCATATCAGCTATGTTTTTTTTAAAGGCAGTAAATGAGGCTGATTGAACTGTTTCGCTGCCAGACAAGGCTCCGCTGATAGCCAGGTGTAGCAGTGGTAAGGTGTTGGGACTCTGATGTTGGGACAGTTTGTGTGCACTGTTTGTCACTGTTATAGTGCAATTAATGTATTGTTTAGTGTTGTGTTGTATAGTGGCTTTGCTGGCATGCACCTAATAAAATTTTGTGGAATTTGTCAAACCAAGATTTCCATGCTAAAATTGCCACTGGATACAGCAAGCTTACTGTATTTATGTGATGATTCACTGTTCTCTTTAGCCTGATTTTCAAACAGGTTTAGACCAAATGTCTTACTTCAAAATTGATAGGTGAATGTAGCTCAGGTAAAAGAGAACACAGAAGACCAGGGGGCAACTCGGTAACAATCCAATAGGTTTATTATGGAGTTTTGAGAAATGTGACTGTTTTACTGTTTTGTTATTGGAATAATGTGAATCATGTGTGATACAGAATAGCTGTGTTACTGTGTGCGTGGAATGATGTTGAGGTACATAATGTGTATGGTCACCTAGAATGTCATGGGTGTAAATGAGTTGTAATGTCCCTAAGAGGCACTAGATGTCCCCATAAGCGTTACAATTACTGTTTAACCAGCAGCCTAGTGTGGGCGACTGTATTGTGTTTGAATACTACAATAATAACTTGAAGAGTTCAATATTAAAAACATACATCAGCTGAAAAATATCTGATACAATCTTGAAACAAGCTGTAGATCTGTACAGTTTGTGTCCTTTCAAGTTTCTGTGGCTTTTGGTAATCGCAAAGGGGGTTCAGTTCAGGCTTGAAATATTGTTTTGTTTATCAGCTGTGTCACCAGAAAACTGTGATAGTGCTTTAGATGGGTCACAGACAAGCTAAAAAAAAGTGTATCACATCAGTTTAAAGTCTTGTTAGAAAACTCACATGGTTTCTCTGTTTCCTCTCTATTATTTCAATTTCTAGGTCCACTCCTGTCTTGCTTCCACATATGTCTCCATTTATGCATCTTCCCAAAAACCATGCGGTGTCCGGAACAGGGCGGGTGTGGCTCATTCAGGTTACCATTGGAGATGATCCAGATGGCAGGGGTACGTTGGTTCCCCTCCATGACCTGCTCCTTGATGTTCTCTACTTGTAAATCTCCTATAGCTCTGATTTGGTGTCTGGAAGCCAATCAGCCATGAACCTAGCACGTCCTTGGCCTCACACACGTTCACCGTCACCTCTGGCTGCTCCCCGAACGGACAGGTAGTGGGGGAGGGACGTGAGGCAGAACTATGGGGTCAGGTGTTGATAAATTGACAGATGTTGCAGGTAAGCACTGTGAGGTTGATTGCATGTGTTTATAGGACTTATAGTTTTGAAATCGAAGTGTATCTAATGAAGGTAGTTTACAATATATGTGTTACTTAGAAAATGGGACCCAGAGGGCATCAGAGTTTAACTAACAAACTCCAAAATTAAAGCAACTGCATGTGGAGCAGGAACCACTGACTAGCTGCATTTTGCTATTATCAAGCAGTGGGGAACCGTCATGGCCCTCTATGCAGAGAGGGCCTAAGGATAGATACAAATCTGTATATATTTTTATATATTATAACAATGAATCTTTTTTTTGCCTTAATTGTAACGGACTTCCTATTGCATTTCTTCAGTTCGTGTTGGAAAAGGAAGGGTTAATATCCAAGATAAAAAAATATCCAATCAGAATTTTTCTTTGGGAGTATCTTGGTAGTAATAATCTAGCTGGGCTCGACTCTCATTAAGCCAGGCCTTCAGGCTTTGAATAGAAGGCACCAGCCAACGTCATTGACACTGACTTCAATTAGAGCAGCATTTTGGAATGACAGTAGAATCAACCAATCACATATTGTCTTGTAATAGGTGGGACAATTGTATGATGCTTCAGGACCCTCTAGGGCTTCAGTATACGTTACTAATTCAGAGCCAATAGCGAGCCAGGCTAGCTGGCTAGCTTTTTGCAGTGAGTGTGTGTAATGATAGCGAGGGCAACTGCAGAGAGAGTAATCAAGGATGATGTGGTGGCTAAATTGTTGACATCGCCCTTTTCAAGACTAACTTTTAATGAAAAGTTCAATCTTGTACAGACCAGGAGACCAAATCCTGCACTGCCTGATTTGGTGCAATGAGGAAAGAGTTTTAAAAGGCATTTTCAAGTTAATAATTATGAGCACTATCCGTGGATACTCGGCTGTGAGCTGACAAAAAAGCTTTACTGTTGGAATTGCTTACTCTTCAGCACCGATAACAACTCAACCTGGACAACTGGTTTCAAAGATTTAGCCTGTAAAGAATCAGCTAATAAGGGAAACTACTTGGAAATACTGGATTTATGACAGCACGTTAAACTGAGTATGACAGCAATTTAAACTGCGTATGACAGCCCTTTAAACTGCCATTTGGCTATGGCTACCGTGTTCACAGTTACTTCCAGCAAAAACCAAAATGACCTGATACACGCGGTCGTGAGTGCAATGACAGATGTCATGAAGGAAGAATTGGCGAAAACCCCCTTTGTAACCATTATGGTTGACGAGACGACAGACATCAGCAATGAAGCCCAAATGTCTTATGTGTTGCGTTACACTACCGATGGTGGTGTGAAGGAACGTTTTTTATTTTTATTTGAGGATGTAACTGAGGATAAACGGGCAGAAGCGGTTGCTGAATTGTCAGCTTTTTAGAGGAGTGTGAATGCACTGCCAAAGTTGTGGCACAGTGTTATGATGGGGCCGCAGTCATGGCCTCTGGTATAAACGGAGTACAAGGTGAAAGAATCTATCCCGCAAGCTCTGTTCATTCATTGCTATGTGCACTATGTATGAAACAAGGCGGAACTCATTGAACTCTTTAGTACCTAGTGGACCGTCACACGATGACTCTGATGAAGACACTGTTCACAGCACAGATGGATACAGGATGCACCTGACAAGCTTGGAGTTCTGCTTCCTGCTATCCGCGTTCTACTCCATATTTGCATACTCCGACGTGCTGTTTGGGACACTGCAGAACAGGGAGTTTGACATGCAGTTCTGCTTGTCCAGGGTGGACGACTTCTGCAACACCACAGAGAGGGGAAATGGTCAATTCGATTCCATCTACGAGGACACTGAGTGAGACCGGAGTACCAAGGGGGCGCAGGACACATATGCAAGGAGACGTTCACGGCCAGTACCAACAGACACACAGTGCGATCATCGACAACATTGCCACTCAGCTAAGAAACCGGTTCAATGACCATGAAAGGCTCATGTTCCTTGCCCTCCTTGACCCACAAAAGTTATATATAGGGAAATATATAGGGAAACGCCAAACTTTCCAAACGCTGTGTTTCCATAGTCTCGAGTTAAGCTACGGCCCTAATTTTGATTTGCCGCGGCTTAAAACAGATCTCATCGTTATGTGCTCAATGTCTGACTTCGAGGGTAAGAGCCCGGGTGATCTGCTCCACTTTCTCCAGCAGAAGAGACTAATTGATAGTATGCACCAAGTGTATCTGCTTTCCTGTCTAGTTGTGACCATTCCAGTGTCCACTGCATCCGTAGAAAGAACATTTTCTGCACTGAAAAGGATCAAGACATATTCCAGGAACAACACTGGATCGGCTCGACTGTCGGCCCTGGCTTTGATCTCAATCAAAAAATAACTTTAAAATCAAAAGACAAGCAACCTGCCATTTCCCATTTCATAAAGAAGGACAGGTGAATGGACTTTGAAATGATAATCATAATGGTGAGGGGACTTTTTGTTTTCATCTACAGCTTGCTTTTTGTTGCTATCTCGTTCATATCATTTTGAGTACAATGTGTGACGTATTATTTCAGCTTTAGACCACTGGTTGTGTGGTAAAAACAGAGGTAATGACGTTACAATTGGAAGTAGTGGGTACATGACATTTCGCGTTGTGGTGCATTTCTTTTATTGTGCATGCTGGCGATACAGTGCAGCTTTTTTCTCTCTGACAGCATATACTGTACGTGGTCTTGAAACAATGTGAGTAGTTGTGTGGTTGAATTTATTCCACCACTATTTGAGTGACTGTTTGTTTTGGCAAATGTTTCTTTGAAACGACGCCACCGTATTTTCTTCTAACGTGGTTCCTGCTATCGTTATTTGCAACTGTTGTGTACGTGTGCTGCTTCTGTGAGCCACAGCCGAGGCGTGGCTTAGGACCGTTTGAATCTGTCATCAAATAATTGCTTCTCTTACATAGGTCTGCAAAAGAAAGGTCTCAAGTCATGCTCTGTATCCCCAGGCATCTGAGTTCTCTATCTCTATGTATGACATCAGATATTTTTCCTCAACTGATGACCTAGCTCCAATAGTCACGGTTCGACCACTGTTATCAAGAAATCTGCTTGTACCTCTTAACTGGTTAGGACAGCTCATGAGGTTTCCGAAATATCTGTCGACTAGGTGTGACTCTTATGACTAAAGAGACTTCATGCATAGATGTTATTTTTACCCTTAAGAGTAGGAGTAAAATGTCTCTATTCTCAGCACTTCCGACCAATGTTTTACTCTGACAGGCTTTGTGGCTATGGCCCTGGTTTCGTTACTCTGACACGCTTTGTGGCTATGGCCCTGGTTTCTTTACTCTGACACGCGTTGTGGCTATGGCCCTGGTTTCATTACTCTGACACGCTTTGTGGCTATGGCCCTGGTTTCATTACTCTGACACGCTTTGTGGCTATGGCCCTGGTTTCATTACTCTGACACGCTTTGGCTATGGCCCTGGTTTCATTACTCTGACACGCTTTGTGGCTATGGCCCTGGTTTCATTACTCTGACACGCTTTGTGGCTATGGCCCTGGTTTCATTACTCTGACACGCTTTGTGGCTATGGCCCTGGTTTCATTACTCTGACACGCTTTGTGGCTATGGCCCTGGTTTCATTACTCTGACACGCTTTGTGGCTATGGCCCTGGTTTCATTACTCTGACACGCTTTGTGGCTATGGCCCTGGTTTCATTACTCTGACACGCTTTGTGGCTATGGCCCTGGTTTCATTACTCTGACACGCTTTGTGGCTATGGCCCTGGTTTCATTACTCTGACACGCTTTGTGGCTATGGCCCTGGTTTCATTACTCTGACACGCTTTGTGGCTATGGCCCTGGTTTCATTACTCTGACACGCTTTGTGGCTATGGCCCTGGTTTCATTACTCTGACACGCTTTGTGGCTATGGCCCTGGTTTCATTACTCTGACACGCTTTGTGGCTATGGCCCTGGTTTCATTACTCTGACACGCTTTGTGGCTATGGCCCTGGTTTCATTACTCTGACACGCTTTGTGGCTATGGCCCTGGTTTCATTACTCTGACACGCTTTGTGGCTATGGCCCTGGTTTCATTACTCTGACACGCTTTGTGGCTATGGCCCTGGTTTCATTACTCTGACACGCTTTGTGGCTATGGCCCTGGTTTCATTACTCTGACACGCTTTGTGGCTATGGCCCTGGTTTCATTACTCTGACCTGACACGCTTTGTGGCTATGGCCCTGGTTTCATTACTCTGACACGCTTTGTGGCTATGGCCCTGGTTTCATTACTCTGACACGCTTTGTGGCTATGGCCCTGGTTTCATTACTCTGACACGCTTTGTGGCTATGGCCCTGGTTTCATTACTCTGACACGCTTTGTGGCTATGGCCCTGGTTTCATTACTCTGACACGCTTTGTGGCTATGGCCCTGGTTTCATTACTCTGACACGCTTTGTGGCTATGGCCCTGGTTTCATTACTCTGACACGCTTTGTGGCTATGGCCCTGGTTTCATTACTCTGACACGCTTTGTGGCTATGGCCCTGGTTTCATTACTCTGACACGCTTTGTGGCTATGGCCCTGGTTTCATTACTCTGACACGCTTTGTGGCTATGGCCCTGGTTTCGTTCTGGCATGTCTGTCTTGTGATTTGTTGGGAGTGTTCTCTTTCTGAAGAAAACCCCAGATTTTTCCCTTATCGAAGTTGCCAAAAGATAACATAATAGCATTCTTACCAGGTTGTGGTAATAATGATCAGGTCCATGTAATAACAAGATAATGACATACCAGCCAGGTTGTGGATCAGGTTCATGTAATAACATGATAATGACATACTGTACCTGCCAGGTTGTGGATCAGGTTCATGTAATAACATGATAATGACATACTGTACCTGCCAGGTTGTGGATCAGGTCCATGTAATAACAAGATAATGACATACCAGCCAGGTTGTGGATCAGGTCCATGTAATAACATGATGATGACATACTGTACCTGCCAGGTTGTGGATCAGGTACATGTAATAACATGATAATGACATACTGTACCTGCCAGGTTGTGGATCAGGTCCATATAATAACATGATAATGACATACCAGCCAGGTTGTGGATCAGGTCCATGTATTAACATGATAATGACATACTGTACCTGCCAGGTTGTGGATCAGGTCCATGTAATGACATAATGACATACTGTACCTCCCAGGTTGTGGATCAGGTACATGTATTAACATGATAATGACATACTGTACCTGCCAGGTTGTGGATCAGGTACATGTAATAACATGATAATGACATACTGTACCTGCCAGGTTGTGGATCAGGTCCATGTAATAACATGATAATGACATACCAGCCTGGTTGTGGATCAGCTCCATGTAATAACATGATAATGACATACCAGCCTGGTTGTGGATCAGCTCCATGTAATAACATGATAATGACATACCAGCCAGGTTGTGGATCAGGTCCATGTATTAACATGATAATGACATACTGTACCTGCCAGGTTGTGGATCAGGTCCATGTAATAACATGATAATGACATACTGTACCTGCCAGGTTGTGGATCAAGTCCATGTATGAACATGATAATGACATACCAGCCTGGTTGTGGATCAGGTCCATGTAATAACATGATAATGACATACCTGCCAGGTTATGGACCAGGTCCATGTATTAACATGATAATGACATACCAGCCAGGTTGTGGATAAGGTCCATGTAATAACATGATAATGACATACTGTACCTGCCAGGTTGTGGATCAGGTCCATGTAATGACATGATAATGACATACTGTACCTGCCAGGTTGTGGATCAGGTTCATGTAATAACATTATAATGACATACTGTACCTGCCAGGTTGTGGATCAGGTCCATGTAAAAACATGATAATGACATACCTGCCAGGTTATGATCAGGTCCATGTAATAACATGATAATGACATACCAGCCTGGTTGTGGATCAGGTCCATGTAATAACATGATAATGACATACCAGCCTGGTTGTGGATCAGGTCCATGTAATAACATGATAATGACATACCTGCCAGGTTGTGGATCAGGTCCATGTAATAACATGATAATGACATACCAGCCTGGTTGTGGATCAGGTCAATGTAATAACATGATAATGACATACCAGCCTGGTTGTGGATCAGGTCCATGTAATAACATGATAATGACATACCAGCCTGGTTGTGGATCAGGTCCATGTAATAACATGAAAATGACATACCAGCCTGGTTGTGGATCAGGTCCAAGTAATAACATGATAATGACATACCAGTCTGGTTGTGGATCAGGTCCATGTAATAACAAGATAATGACATACCAACCTGGTTGTGGATCAGGTATATGTAATAACATGATAATGACATACCAACCTGGTTGTGGATCAGATTCTTGAAGTTTCCACATATGCTGAGCACTTGTTGGCTGCTTTTCATTCACTCTGTGGTCCAATTCATCCCAAACCATCTCAACTGGGTTGAGGTTGGGTGATTGTGGAGGCCAGGTCGTCTGATGCAGCACTCCGTCACTCAAATAGCCCTTTCACAGTCTGGAGGTGTTTTAGGTCATTGTCCTGTTGAAAAACAAATGATTGTCCCACAGATGGGATGGCGTATTGCTGCAGAATGCTGTGGCAGCCATGCTGGTTAAGTGTGCCTAAATAAATCACTGACAGTACTGACAGTGTCACCAGCAAAGTACCCCCACACCATCACACCTCTTCCATGCTTCACGGTGGGAACCACTCATGTGGAGATCATCCGTTCACCTACTCTGCATCTCACAAAGACACGGTGGTTGGAACCAAAAATCTCAAATTTGGATTTGACCAAAGGATAGATTTTGACCGGTCTAATGTCCTTTGCTCGTGTTTCTTGGCCCAAGCAAGTCTCTCCTTCTTATTGGTGTCCTTTAGTAGTGGTTTCTTTGTAGCAATTCGACCATGAAGGCCTGATTCACACAGTCTCCTCTGAACAGTTGATGTTGAGATGCGTCTGTAACTTGAACTCTATGAAGCATTTATTTGGGCTGCAATTTCTGAGGCTGGTAAATCTAATGAACTCGGAGTCTTCCTTTCATCATGAGAGCCAGTTTCATCGTGACGCTTGATGTTTTTTGCAACTGCACTTGAAGAACTTTCAAAGTTGGTGAAATCTTCCGGATTGACTGACCTTCATGTTTTAAAGTAATGATGGACTGTCGTTTCTCTTTGCTTATTTGAGCTGTTCTTTCCATAATATGGACTTGGTCTTCTGTATACCACCCCTACCTTGTCACATTAAAACTGATTGGCTCTAACGCATTAAGAAGTAAAGAAAATCCACAACTGAACTTTTAAGAAGGCACACCTGTTGAGCCTCACGGGTGGTGCAGTGGTTAAGGGCACTGTACTGCAGTGCCAGCTGTGCCACCGGAGACTCTGGGTTCGCGCCCAGGCTCTGCCGTAACCAGCCGCGACCGGGAGGTCCGTGGGGCGATGCACAATAGGCCTAGCGTCGTCCGGGTAAGGGAGGGTTTGGCCGCTGGTGCGCCTCATCGCGCACCAGTGACTCCTATGGCGGGCCGGGCGCAGTGCACGCTAACCAAGGTTGCCAGGTGCACGGTGTTTCCTCTGACACATTGGTGAGGCTGGCTTCCGGGTTGGATGGCGCTGTGTTAAGAAGCAGTGCGGCTTGGTTGGGTTGTGTATCGGAGGTCGCATGACTCTCAACCTTCGTCTCTCCCGAGCCCGTACGGGAGTTGTAGCGATGAGACAAGATTGTAGCTACTAAACAATTGGATACCACGAGAAAATGTAAAGACACAAAAAACGAAGGCACACCTGTTGAATTGAAATGCATTCCAGGTGACTACCTCATGACGCTGGTTGAGAGAATGGAAAGAGTGTGTAAAGCTGTCAAAGGCAAAGGGTGGCTACTTTGAAGATTCTCAAACATAAAATATATTTCAATTTATTCAACACTTTTTTGGTTACTACATGATACATATGTGTTATTTAATAATTTGATGTTTTCACTATTATCCTATAATGTAGAAATAGTAAAATAAAGAAAAACCCTTGAATGAGTAGGTGTGTCCAAACTTTTGACTGGTACTGTACATTTTTTCCAGCACATGGCTAGTCTTTGTTTAACCAGCTAAACAGCTGTTTTTTATGAAAATGTTTAGAATGACCTTTCTAGCTAATAGACTACTATGTTGGAGTTTACACTCCCTCGTTCAATGATAATGTGGGGAGATCACAATAATGCAACTATCTACCAAACCTATTCATTTTAAAATGTTGATTACTTCCCCTTGCCATTATCATTCACCTAATAAGACAAGACACATATTTTCCCCCCCATATGCTGGGGGTGCTTGGATCACCGGTTTACCTGGGAGGTGGTCCCTGGCCAAAGAAAAGGTTGAAGATCCCCGTTTTAGATTTATTTTCATCTATTGGGTCCATTATTTTAGATGTACTTTCCCTCCAATCTTTTCAATAGAGACCAGAGAGAGAAGAAAACTGCTTCTTTGATCCCAACAGGATGAAACTATTGGCCAGAATGTCCTCTTTCTCTGGGTAGAGAATGAAGTAAATAGAGGTCACAGACATACAAAGACTTTCAGCTGGGTTCATTCTTTGGCTATAGGAGGCATATAGGGTTAGACACAAACCACTCTCAATCTGTGTTTGAGGTATAGAAATGATGTGGTCGAGAAACAGAAAGAAAACTCAGAAATAACAGCGTTAGAGCCCAGCTTAATCACAAAACTGACCAGATACATTGTCGTCGTTCATTACGTTTCTGCAGCTTTATTAAGAATGGAACACAACAGCAGGACAGGAAGTCATAACACCAACAAAAAGGATTACGCCCAATCAAATATCAGAAGAACCATATGCATCATGAATCATGGCATCCTGCCCCTCACATATTGGAGCCGGGCAAAGATTGGGACTATTGACCACCGAGCAGATAACTTATCCTATTCCATCTAGATCAATGGGTGTGTTTTAGTTGTTATTTGAGAGGGCGATACGGAGTACATGACTGGTACATGACAGGTACATGATCGGTACATGGCCGGACCATGGACGGTACATGACTGGTACATGACAGGCACATGGCTGACACATAACAGGTACATAACAGGTACGTGACTGGTACATGGCCGGACCATGACCGGCGCATAACCGGTACATAAATGGTACATGACAGGTACATGGCCGGTACATAACTGGCACATGACGGGTACATGGCCGGGTCATGACTAGCACATGGCAGGGTCATGACTGGTACATGACTGGTACACGACGGGTACATCTAGATCAATGGGTGTGTTTTAGTTGTTATTTGAGAGGGCGATACGGAGTACATGACCGGTACATGACAGGTACATGATGGTACATGGCCGGGCCATGACCGGTACATGACTGGTACATGACAGACACAAGACCGACACATAACAGGTACATAACAGGTACATGACCGGACCATAACCGGCACATAACCGGTACATCAAATGGTACATGCACGGTACATGAATGGTACGTAACAGGCACATGGCGGGTACATGACCGGGTCGTGACGGGCACATGATGGGGACATAACCGGTACATGGTGGGTACATGATCGGCACATGGCTGGTACATGGGTGGTACATGTTTGGTACATGGCTGGGTCATGACTGGTACATGACCGGTACATGACTGGGTCATGACAAGGCTCAGGTATCAATCAGATACCAGTCAATAACAAACAAACAAAACACCACAGTATTTACAGTACAGAGACAGGCTACCTTCATTACTTTTGATTGTAAGAATGGTATATACAACAAAAAGGTATTACATTGCCTCGTTGGATTATGTCAAAACAAATCAACATACTGTATATTAACTTGCGAAGAGTTCATAATAAATAGTAACATTACATGAAGAGATAGCAAATATTAAAAATGGCATGTAAGTTGAATAATAAAACAGACCTGCTATTCAGGAGTCCTAAAGAAACAGACCAAGTACAGTATACATACAAAAGCTCTGGGATATTTGAGACTGAAAGCTAATTAGCTCACCTGCATTAATTACATTTGTGCTTTATAAACAGAATACTAAAATGAGTTCTGAGATGTAGAACAAGCTTCAAACTTTGCAGAACACATACACTCGCATAGCATAGACACCCTGACACACACACACACACACACACACGTCACTGTCTATGTTTAGACAGTGAGAATAGGTTATCCATACACATGCCAAGGATTTGCTGTTTCTTAGATATTAGCGACCGTGTTAGCGAGAGAACAAGTATTACTGTTGTAATGGACCTGGGGTAAACAAAATCAACAACAAAGGAACTAAATCCTAACTTTAGATATGTACGTGTGAACAATTCACTTTTTTTGCACTGATGTCAATAGGTCATTTGAATAAAAGTTTTGCACACATACAGTATCTCAAGTGAGGTTTTAACCCAAAGAGACAGACTGAAAAAGGTCAGGAAAAAATAAACGGCAACTATTGTCAGGGGTCCGGCACAGGGCATTATGGGAAGTGTAGTATTTGGTTCAGTAGGGGCTGTGTGCATCATCTTCCCTCTCCCTGTGTGCCTCTCCTCCATGTCTCCTGTGGTTCCTGCGCTCCCGGCGCTGGCCGTGGTGGTGGTTGCGGCGGTACCGGTGGGATCGCTGAGCTGACGGAGGGGAACACAGAGGGTGCAGTGACAACATTTACCATTCTGTTTCTTATTGAGCTCTTATTAGAGGGAATACACACATGTTTATGGCTGACCTGGGTGAATAAAGGTTTGTTATCCAAAAAAGGTTGCATAACACAACAAATGTGTTGGTTTTTTTCAGAACAAAATCTGGTGCTTGTTACTCACACTTTGTGCAGATGATCTTGGGCCGGTCCCAGATGCCGTTGGCCCGGCAACGCGCAGTGGGGATGTGGCGCTGGTAGAAACCTTCAGTACACTGGTAACGCACAACAGCATGTATGTCATAGTGGGACCGCCGACGGCCAATCAGATGGGCGTTCTCCACGGCGGGTGGGGTTCCACACAGCACTGTCAGACGGGCCGACAATAACAAAAAAGTCTGTGTTGAGCAACAAAGCACAAGATACTGTATGTAGCTACAGATGTCTCAACCACACTGCACACTGCTGGGTTAGGGCACACTGCCCTAACCCATCTGGACAAGAGGAATACCTATGTGAGAATGCTGTTCATTGACTACAGCTCGGCATTCAACACCATAGTACCCTCCAAGCTCGTCATCAAGCTCGAGACCCCGCCCTGTGCAACTGGGTACTGGACTTCCTGACGGGCCGCCCCCAGGTGGTGAGGGTAGGCAACAACATCTACTCCCCGCTGATCCTCAACACTGGGGCCCCACAAGGGTGCGTTCTGAGCCCTCTCCTGTACTCCCTGTTCACCCACGACTGCGTGGCCACGCACGCCTCCAACTCAATCATCAAGTTTGCGGACGACACAACAGTGGTAGGCTTGATTACCAACAATGACGAGACGGCCTACAGGGAGGAGGTGAGGGCCCTCGAAGTGTGGTGTCAGGAAAATAACCTCACACTCAACGTCAACAAAACTAAGGAGATGATTGTGGACTTCAGGAAACAGCAGAGGGAACACCCCCCCATCCACATCGATGGAACAGTAGTGGAGAGGGTAGCAAGTTTTAAGTTCCTCGGCATACACATCACAGACAAACTGAATTGGTCCACTCACACAGACAGCATCGTGAAGAAGGCGCAGCAGCGCCTCTTCAACCTCAGGAGGCTGAAGAAATTTGGCTTGTCACCAAAAGCACTCACAAACTTCTACAGATGCACAATCGAGAGCATCCTGGCGGGCTGTATCACCGCCTGGTACGGCAACTGCTCCGCCCTCAACCGTAAGGCTCTCCAGAGGGTAGTGAGGTCTGCACAACGCATCACCGGGGGCAAACTACCTGCCCTCCAGGACACCTACACCACCCGATGTTACAGGAAGGCCATAAAGATCATCAAGGACATCAACCACCCGAGCCACTGCCTGTTCACCCCGCTATCATCCAGAAGGCGAGGTCAGTACAGGTGCATCAAAGCTGGGACCGAGAGACTGAAAAACAGTTTCTATCTCAAGGCCATCAGACTGTTAAACAGCCACCACTAACATTGAGTGGCTGCTGCCAACACACTGACACTGACTCAACTCCAGCCACTTTAATAATGGGAATTGATGGGAAATGATGTAAATATATCACTAGCCACTTTAAACAATGCTACCTTATATAATGTTACTTACCCTACATTATTCATCTCATATGCATATGTATATATTGTACTCTATATCATCGACTGTATCCTTATGTAATACATGTATCACTAGCCACTTTAACTATGCCACTTTGTTTACATACTCATCTCATATGTATATACTGTACTCGATACCATCTACTGTATCTTGCCTATGCTGCTCTGTACCATCACTCATTCATATATCCTTATGTACATATTCTTTATCCCCTTACACTGTGTATAAGACAGTAGTTTTGGAATTGTTAGTTAGATTACTTGTTGGTTATTACTGCATTGTCGGAACTAGAAGCACAAGCATTTCGCTACACTCGCATTAACATCTGCTAACCATGTGTATGCGACAAATACATTTTGATTTGAGGATCTTAATTTGATGACCCTGTTGCAGGATACATTTTGCAGGAAAATGCTTCTGAAGTTTGCAATTTCCACTTTGAAAAATGCATCAACCCCTAAAACATTTCCATTAATTATAAAACACATAATAATTCACATTCCTGTTGATGCAGGATTATTTTCCTGCTGTTGTTAACTGGCTCAAATTAAGATCCTACATGTTTCTGTATGGTATCTTGCTTGCAGTTCCTGTCTTCTCTCCCTAGGTTGCGCTATTGCTACTGAATCCCACCTGAAGACAGTTGGCGAGATTGAGTGCTGACCAAAAGGTGGAAACTGGGTTGTTATGGAGCAGTGTCAAGTAACAGAGAGCCAAGACAGCTCCCATATTCTCCCCTCCCTCTTTCTCACTCTGCCTCTCCATCTATTTCTCTCTCCCTCTCTCTCTGCTCTGCCTCTCCATCTATTTCTCTCTCCCTCTCTGCCTCTCTCTCACTCTGCCTCCATCTATTTCTCTCTCCCTCTCTCTCTGCTCTGCCTCTCCATCTATTTCTCTCTCCCTCTCTGCCTCTCTCTCACTCTGCCTCCATCTATTTCTCTCTCACTCTCTGCCTCTCTCTCACTCTGCCACTCCATCTATTTCTCTCTCCCTCTCTCTCTGCTCTGCCTCTCCATCTATTTCTCTCCCTCTCTGCCTCTCTCTCACTCTGCCTCCATCTATTTCTCTCTCCCTCTCTGCCTCTCTCTCACTCTGCCTCCATCTATTTCTCTCTCCCTCTCTGCCTCTCTCTCACTCTGCCTCCATCTATTTCTCTCTCACTCTCTGCCTCTCTCTCACTCTGCCTCTCCATCTATTTCTCTCTCCCTCTCTCTTGCTCTCTGCCTCTCTCTCTGCTCTGCCTCTCTCTCTCTCTCTCTGTCTCGCTCTTCCACGCTCTGTATTCAAGGAGCTAGGCTTCCAGCTATCTCATATATCCTTGCTCCTGTTCTCATTCCACAGTGTCACAATTACATCAGGGTAACAAAGAGATGCATTTCGGGACTTCGGGGGCAGATCTGAGGGCAAAACAGTCACTGGTAATTTAATGCCAGCTTTATACAAGATGGCAAATGGTGGCTTTGTAGCCCAAGTAATTATCCGTAGGGTGAGATAAAATGGCAACAGAGAGAGATGGAGTTTTCTGTTTAGATCAACTAGGAGTTAAAAAAAAAACATGCAATTCAGACTTCTGTGTTATCTGTTTGTTTTGAGCTTCATACACAAGCATCTTTTCCCACATTTAGGCCTAGATTCAATCTGTTCAAGTGTTAACTAGCGATAGCAGACACCTGCATAGCAGATGTTTCGGCGGTGTTGGACGTGGAACTGCGTTGTAGCCGTCAAATAGGTGAGCAGGTCATTGTCACGAAGCCACACCTGCCCCACTCCAGATAGAGGTTCAGAACGAGAAAGTGTAGGCTATATACTGTAGAAATAATTACACTCAAATTGAAAAATAATTGTATGAAATAATAAGGATTTCTATCAGCCTTATCTAGGTGTAGATTACATCTCATATTCCAGTGTTTGAATTTGTAAAGAAGGCTGCATGGGATTTCTGTTAATGTGACTCCGTGCAGCAATGGCAATGTCCGCTTTAGGTGTAATGCAGCCAATGGCAATGTCCGCTTTAGGTGTAATGCAGCCAATGACAATGTCCGCTTTAGGTGTAATGCAGCCAATGGCAATGTCCGCTTTAGGTGTAATGCAGCCAATGGCAATGTCCGCTTTAGGTGTAATGCCGGGAGACACTTGGGATTTCAAATCAAATTTTACTTGTCAGATGCGCCGAATACAACAAGTGTAGACCTTACCGTGAAATGCTTACTTACAAGCCCTTAACCAACAGTGCAGTTCAAGAAATAGAGTTAAGAAATGATTTACTAAATAAACATGGTGAAAAAAACAACAACAAGCAAACCCCAAAAAATCGAAAAAGTAACAAGAAAATGACATAACAATAATGAGGCTATATACAGGGGGTACAGTCAATGTGCGGGGGTACAGGTTAGTCGAGGTCATTTGTAAAGTGACTATGCATAGATAATTAACAGTGAGTAGCAGCAGTGTAAAAACAAAGGGGGGGGGGGGGGGGGGGGGTCAATGTAAATAGTCCGGGTGGCCATTTGATTAACTGTTCAGCAGTCTAATGGCTTGGGGGTAGAAGATGTTAAGGAGTCTTTTGGTCCTAGACTTGGCACTCCGTTACTGCTTGCCATGCGGTAGCAGAGAAAACAGTCTATGACTTTGGTGTCTGGAGTTTTTGACAATTTTTTGGGCCTTCCTCTGACATCGCCTAGTATATAGGTCCTGGATGTCAGGAAGCTGGGGCCCAGTGATGTACTGGTGCAGCTGTAAAACCTTTTGAGGATCTGAGGATCCATGCCAAATCTTTTCAGTCTCCTGAGGGGAAAAGCTGTCGTGCCCTCTTCACAACTGTCTTGGTGTGTTTGGACCATGATAGTTCGTTGGAAACCAACGAACTTGAAACTATCGACCCACTCAATTTGAGCCCCGTCGATGTTAATGGGGGTCTGTCCGGCCCTCCTTTTCCTATAGTCCACGATCAGCTCCTTTGTCTTGCTCACGTTGAGGGAGAGGTTGTTGTCCTGCCAGGTTTCTGTTCTCCTGAACAGGGCGTACAGGAGGAGACTAAGCACGCACCCCTGAGGGGCCCCAGTGTTGAGGATCAGCTTGGCAGATGTGTTGTTGCCTACCCTTACCACCTGGGGGCAGCCTGTCATGATGTTCAGGATCCAGTTGCAGAGGGAGATGTTTAGTCCCAGGGTCTTTAGCTTAGTGATGAGGTTTGTGGGCACTATGGTGTTGAACGCTGAGCTCTAGTCAATGAACAGCATTCACACATAGGTGTTCCCTTTGTCCAGGTGGGAAAGGGCAGTGTGGAGTGCGATTTGAGATAGCGACTCTGTGGATCTGTTGGGGCGGTATGCGATTTGTACTGGGTCTCGGGTTTCCAGCATGATTTGACAGCTCTAACGCAGTTCCCCCTCCAACACCGCCAAAACAACCGCTATGTTGATGTTGGCTAAAGCAGATCTGATTGAATCAAGCCCTTAAAAGCTGCTTGTCACACTGCTGCCTATTGAGGTTTGGCAGCCCGCGTATTAATAGGGTTGTTTCTAGGGGAATTTCAGTGGTTTGGAAATAGCACTATCTTCTGTCTGTCGATAAGGCAAACAAAAAATGATGCATGACACTATGTCTGATGCTAGTCAATAATAACCTGTTGAACTAAATTCTAGATTGACACATTTATCTAAGGGCCATATTTCTTCTGGCATTTTCCGTTGATAAAACTGTCATTATGCTCTTACACTCAGGGCTGATGTGAAGTTTGTGCATTTCACTGCCAGACATTCTATTGACAAAACAGAACAGTCACCAGGGGATACAAGGTTTTGTAGAGGAAAATGAAGGCTGTGGAACGTAATATGAAGCAGTATTTCCAAAATCGTTATTTGCCGTGATGACTCAACTAAAGCCAAATGAACATAACATCCTGTTTCTAGGCACAGCCCAGTCTAATAGGATCCCGCAGTTTCTAAAACCCTTACGGAGGACGTTATTGCCATGTAAATGCATCATTGTTGTTTTACCTGTGCCTTTCTTGCAGACGTAGGGCAGGTTATAGTTGCAGGGCACATCGTTCCACTTGCCGTCCTCATGGGCGATGGTCACCACACAATCCTCTCCGCCCGCGAAGAAGTTATCAGGCTGGCTCTCTCGCCAGTTCTCATATACCTACACAATACCACACAATTATGTTACATTGTAATCATTTTCTATTATACTGT
This sequence comes from Oncorhynchus kisutch, assembly GCF_002021735.2. Taxonomy (NCBI): domain Eukaryota; kingdom Metazoa; phylum Chordata; class Actinopteri; order Salmoniformes; family Salmonidae; genus Oncorhynchus; species Oncorhynchus kisutch. Next base: position 3,811,878 of record NC_034200.2, on the reverse strand, counting down.
AGTCATGCTAAATTGGCTTTAAGTCTGTTATAAACTAATAATCACCCAGTTATACATCTGTAGTTACACTTTACACATATTATTCCAACTGTGAGGATCAAGTACAGGTATAAATCACATATATTCACAAACTGAGCACAATATGACATATTATTGACAGAGAGGAATATGGAATCTCACCAGGTCATTGACATCAGTCCATTGGAAGTCCTCCTCTACGGTGCGATCATTCAGGCCAATCCAGGCGTTATCATGGCCCAGCCCATTGATGAACTCCTGCTCTGTGATTGAAGTGATACTACTAAGATGGGAGCTGTGCACTCTGCAGTCCTTCTCTGCATCCTCCCAGGTGTTTCGGTGAGAGAAGTACCTGAAGTGGAGAAACAGGTAGATGTCATTTCAGTAGAATAACATAGGAGATATTATTGTTATTATGTTGAGAGGTATTTCATAGCACTGTTTACACCCTGTTGTAACATCTGTACAGGGCATTCAGAAAGTACTCAGACCCCTTGACTTTTTCCAACATTTTGTTACGTTATCGCCTTATTCTAAATCGTCATAATGACAAAGCAAAAACATTTTTTTAAAACATTTTTGCAAATGTACACTACCAGCCAAAGGTTTTGGAATAACGTTCTCATTCCAGGGTTTTTATTTATTTGGACAATTTTTTACATTGTAGAATAGTAGTGAAGACATAAACTATGAAATAACACATTTGGAATCATGTAGTAACCAAAAATGTGTTAAACAAATTGAAATATATTTTATATTTGAGGTTCTTCAAATAGCCACATTTTTCCTTGATGACAGCTTTGCACACTCTTGGCATTCTCTCAAATAGCTTCATGGAGGTAGTCACCTGAAATGCATTTAAATGAACAGGTGTGCCTTGTTAAAAGTTCATTTGTGGAATTTATTTCCTTCTTAATGCGTTAGAGCCAATCAGTTGGGTTGTGACTAGGTAGCGGGGGTACACAGAAGATAGCCTTATTTGTTAAAAGACCAAGTCCATAGTATGGCAAGAACAGCTCAAATAAGCAAAGAGAAATGACCGTCCATCATTATTTTCAGACATGAAGGTCAGTCAATACGGAAATTTAAAAAACTTTGAAAGTTTCTTCAAGTGCAGTTGCCAAAACCATTAATCGCTATGATGAATGCACTGTCTCACGAGGACCACCACAGGAAAGGAAGACCCAGAGTTACCTCTGCTACAGAGGATAAGTTCATTACAGTTAACTGCACCTCAGATTGCAGCCCAAATAAATGCTTCACAGAGTAACTGACACATCTCAACATCAACCTGTTCAGATTAGACTGTGTGAATCAGGCCTTCATGGTCGAAATGCTGCAAAGAAACCACTACTAAAGGACACCAATAAGAAGAGACTTGCTTGGGCCAAGAAACACGAGCAATGGACATTAGACCGTTGGATATCTGTCCTTTGGTCTTATGAGTCCAAATTTGAGATATTTGGTTCCAACCGCTGTGTCTTTGTGATACGCGGTGTAGGTGAACGGATGATCTGCTCATGTGTATTTCCCACCGTAAAGCATGGAGGAGGAGGCGTGATGGTGTGGGGGTGCTTTGCTGGTGACACTGTCTGTGATTTATTTAGAATTCAAGTCACACTTAACCAGCATGGCTACCACAGCATTCTGCAGCGATACGCCATCCCATCTGGTTTGGGCTTAGTGGGACTATCCTTTGTTTTTCAACAGGACAATGACCCAACACACCTCCAGGCTGTGTAAGGGCTATTTGACCAAGAAGGAGGGTAATGGAGTGCTGCATCAGATGACCTGGCCTCCACCATCACCCAACCTCAACCAAATTGAGATGGTTTGGGATGAGCTCTACTGACAATTTCTTCAACCTCATGGCTTGGTTTTTGCTCTGATTTTTTGCCACTGTCAACTGTGGGACCTAATATAGACTGGTGCATCAAATCATGTCCAATCAAGTGAATTTACCACAGGTGGACTCCAATCAAGTTGTAGAAACATCTCAAGGATGATCAATGGAAACAGGATGCACTTGAGCTCAATTTAGAGTCTCATAGCATAAGGTCTGAATACTTATGTAAATAAGGTATGTTTTTAAAATAAAATTGACAAACATTTCTAAAAATCAGTTATGGTGTGTTGTGTGTAGATTGCTGAGGAAAAAATCATATTTAATCAATTTTAGAATAAGGCTGTAACATAACAAAATGTGGAAAAAGTCAAGGGGTCTCTACACTTTCCGAAGGCACTGTATATGACACTGTTTGATTTGCGATGAATGTTTAGATGCAAAGTTTGTAGAAAGGTATTATTTTGACACGCACCTGTAGCAGTGGCCATGGAACTTCCTCCATCCATGTTCACAGCTCTCAACGTCTAAGAGTAGAGGGAGAAAGGAGAGAGGTGGAGGGAGGAGAGAGGGATAGGCGAGAGAGGTAAGTGTGTGGAAGATGGGAGACAGATAAAGGAGGCAAGGAAGAGAGAAAGAGATAGGGGAGGGAAAGAGAGATGAAAAGAGGGACAGTGACAGAGAAAAGAAGAGCGAGAGGTGGATCAAAAGGAGAGAAGATTATTCTATATACCCTTTCAACCTTCCATCCAGTATTGTACCTCTCAGGACCTGCAAGGACACATATTAATGGTGTTAAGATCCTGTGAGAGTGAATGAAACACTAAACCTACAATCATGGATCCTGCATTTCCATTCTCAGCACACGTTGTTCCTTTTTCTGCATAGGCAGGACTCATTATTGTGCATTACGAGGACTCATTAATAACTAAGGGTTATGTATTCATTCATCCTCATTGCTATTAGTGTTTCTGCACACACGGGGGAGGACAAATGAGGAGTTGTGGGCGGCTGTCTGACTCTGAAGCCAGCGAGGTGTGTGCGTGTCTGCGCTCGTTTCAGTGTGTGCGTGCGTGTGTTTCGGTGTACATATATCAGGCAGCTCTCTGCAGCACAGTGACAGGTACAGATATAATGCCTGATAGCCGGTGAGTGATACTCCAGGGGTGCCAAGGTGAATGGCAAGGCACTGGAGCGACGAACTGCCCTTGCGTCTCTGCCTGTCCAGCACCCCTCTCTCCACTGGGATTCTCTGCCTCTGACCCTATTACGGGGACTGAGTCACTGGCTTACTAGTGCTCTTCCATGCCGTCCCTAGGAGACGTGATCTTCCTGTCCGGTTATGTACCACCTCGGGCTTGTGCGGTCGAGGAGATCTTCGTGGGCTATACTCAGCCATGTCTCAGGGTACTACGTTGGTGGTCTGTTGATATCTCTCTAGTGTTGTGGGGGCTGTGCATTGGCAAAGTGGGTGGGGTTATATCCTGCCTGGTTGGTCCTGTCCGTGGGTATCGTCGGACGGGGCCACAGTGTCCCCCCGACTCACCCCTGTCTCAGTTTCCAGTATCTATGCTGCAATAGTCTATGTACCGGGGGACTAGGGTCAGTCTGTTGTATCTGGTGTAATTCTCCTGTCTTATCTGGTATCATTTGTGAATTTAAGTATGATCCCTCCAATTCTCTCTCTCCCAGCCCTAGGACCATGCCTCAGGACTATCTGGCCTGATGACTCCTGGCTGTCCCCAGTCCACCTGGTCGTGCTGCTGCTCCAGTTTCAACTGTTCTTCCTGCGGCTAGGGAACCCTGACCTGTTCAACGGATGTGCTACCTTGTCCCTGACCTGCTGTTTTCAACCTTCTCCTCCTCTCTACCGCATCTGCTGTCTAGACCTCTTAATGATCGGCTATGAAAGGCTATGAAAGGCCAATTAACATTTACTCCTGATTTACTCCTGAGGTACTTTAAATAAAGGTACCTTTATTTAACCAGGTAGGCTAGTTGAGAACAAGTTCTCATTTACAACTGCGACCTGGCCAAGATAAAGCAAAGCATCATTGAAGGAAGCTCAGGGGCGAGGTAAAAGAGACAGATGAGGAACACAAACAACAACACAGAGTTACACATGGAATAAACAAACATACAGTCAATAACACAATAGAAAAAAGTATATATACAGTGTGTGCAAATGAGGTAAGATAAGGGAGGTAAGACAATAAATAGGCCACAGTTGCGAGATAATTATAATTTAGTAATTAAACACTGGCGTGATAGATGTGCAGAAGATTAATGTGCAAGTAGAGATGAATGTGCAAGTAGAGATACTGGGGTGCAGAGGAGCAAAACAAATAAATAACAGTATGGGGATGAGGTAGTTGGATGGGTTATTTACAGATGGGCTATGTACAATTGCAGTGATCTGTGAGCTTCTCTGACAGCTGGTGCTTAAAGTTAGTGAGGGAGATATGAGTCTCCAGCTTCAGTGATTTTTGCAATTCAATCCAGTCATTGGCAGCAGAGAACTGGAAGGAAAGGCGGCCAAAGGAGGATTTAGCTTTGGGGGTGACCAGTGAAATATACCTGCTGGAGTGCGTGCTACAGGTGAGTGCTGCTATGGTGACTAGTGAGCTGAGATAAGGTGGGGCTTTACCTAGCAAAGACTTATAGATGATCTGGAGCCAGTAGGTTTGGCGACAAATATGAAGCGAGAGCCAGCCAACGAGAGCATACAGGTCGCAGTGGTGGGTTGTATATGAGGCTTTGATAACAAAACGGATGGCACTGTGATAGACTGCATCCAATTTGCTAAGTAGCGTGTTGGAGGCTATTTTGTAAATGACATCGCCGAAGTCAATCGGATCGGTAGGATAGTCAGTTTTACGAGGGTGTTTGGCAGCATGAGTGAAGGATGCTTTGTTGCGAAATAGGAAGCAGATTCTAGATTTAATTTTGGATTGGATATGCTTAATGTGAGTCTGGAAGGAGAGTTTACAGTCTAACCAGACACCTAGGTATTTGTAGTTGTCCACATATTCTAAGTCCGAACCGTCCAGAGTAGTGATGCTGGACGGGTGGGCAGGTATGGGCAGCGATCGGTTGATTTAATTTGACTTGCATTCACAGTTTTTCTCAATTGCTAAAACACTAAAACCCATTGGCTGAACAAAGTTCTCATTTGCCTGTACTCATTTAGCTAATTATGGAGTCTGTTGTCAATATCTTAAACCATTTCACATGGTAAAACACCATTTGCAGATCTCACTTAGTCTTTTCAGCAAAACTCTAAACACATTCTCATTCTCAAAACACATTCTGCACTCTAATGCACATCCATGTCATCCATACTGGTAAATCAAATACAAGTAGAGAAGACATGTCATTGATTGAAGACAACCACTCAAAATTGATTTAACCTGTTTCAAATGATGCGACACAACCAATATAAGCCAGTTCAGAGAGCAAACAGGATGTTGAAGGTGGGAAGGAGAAAGTCTGAGAATGGATAGAAGAAACAATGTGAGAGGATGAGGACGAGTGCGTATGCGAGGTGGGCGACGAGGAGGAGGAGGGCAAGAAAGACGAAGAGGAGGACAAAGAGGAAGACAAAGAGTGGAAATATCTGATGAAATTCGAGCAACAGTTATAGACCATGTTCTTGTCCATGGACTGACAATGAGGGAAGCAGGACTTAAGAGTGCAACCCAATTTGAGCCGATTTTCTGTGTCCACCACAGTAAGGACATTCAGAGAAGAGAACAGGTACAGGATACTACTGTATTTTTGTAATTGCAAATTTACTGTACTACACTATATGCAGCTGTTTCAATAGACGTGTGTAAAGTGAATCACTGTATGTATTGTACTGCATGAATATATTTTGCAACTGCCCAACTACTTTTTGTAGAATTGCAAGGCTGCCACATGCAGGTGGAAGGACAGCTATATTCACTCGGGAGCAAGAGGCCGTTATAGTTGGAATGGTCCTTCAAGATAATGCAATACGACTCAGAGAAATCCAGGAACGAGTGATACAAGACAACACACACTTCCAGGGAATTGACAGTGTGAGCATTTCCACAATTGACCGTGTCCTCCATCGTAACAGAATGCGAATGAAACAAGTATACAGAGTACCTTTTGAGCACAACTCACCAAGGGTGAAAGAACTGCGAGCTCAGTATGTACAAGTAAGTGTACATTCAGAAACATTTACTGTAATCCAGATTGTCTACAGTACTAACACATACTATGTGAATGACATTACTCTTCAGTACATACAATGTATGTGAATCAGAAGCCTAATTGTACTCTACAGTATAGCACTGTCTCTGTACGACTTACAAAATCCTACATACAGTATATTGTATTTCTACACAGACAATATTTGACTTGGAATCCTTGGACAGACCCCATGAGTTCATCTTTGTCGATGAAGCAGGCTTCAATCTAACAAAGAGGAGAAGGAGAGGCCGAAACATGATTGGACAGCGGGCCATTGTTGAAGTCCCTTGTCAACGAGGTGGCAATGTTACAATCTGTGCTGCTATCAGCAACCATGGTGTTCTACATCACCATGTTACACTCGGGCCATATATCACCCAGCATCTTCTAAGATGTATTTCCAATCTAAGAGATATTTTATTTGAGCAGCAGGTTCAAGAGCAGCAGGGTCAAGAGCTAAATGAGAATCCCATTCCCACCTATGTGATAGTGTGGGACAATGTCAGTTTCCACCGAGCTGCTCAGGTAAGGGAATGGTTTAACATCAATGGGCAGTTTATGAACTTGTACCTCCCTCCATACTCGCCTTTCCTGAATCCGATTGAGGAGTTTTTCTCCTCTTGGAGATGGAAAGTGTATGATAGACAACCCTACACCAGAGTAAATCTGCTGCAAAGCCATTGATTTAGCCTGTGGTGATATAGGTGAGGAATCATGTCAGGGCTGGATACGGCACACAAGAGGCTTCTTCCCCCATTGCCTCAGGAGAGACAATATTGCTTGTGATGTCAACGAAGTGCTCTGACCCAGCCCAAAGACAAGAAGAAGCACATTGATCACATGTTTACTCCTTTGGTTTTTGTCCCTTTTAGTATTGTATACTGCAGTACAGTGCATTGTAGGCTGTATACTGTACAATGGACAAATTGTATGGCCCTGAACATTGTGCTTTCCATTTATTAACAGTACTGACTGCTCAATAGATTTTGACTGGTTGCAGGTTCATATCAACAAAGAACAAGAATGACAGTATCACAGAGACAAAGGACAAGTTTGTGAGATGCAGGGTACAGTACTGTAAAAATAGGGGTACAAGGAGGAGGAAGAACAAAAAACAAAATTGCAAAGAGCAAAGCAGAGTAGTAATTTCTGATAAATTTTGAGCTACTATGATAGAACATGTTTTCGTTCATCAAAAGACAATGATGGAAAAATATGAATATTTTTTTATGTTCTTCTCCCTGAGAATTGTATGTTTTGAACAATGTGTTTTCTATTTTTCGGTGTATTGTTTACTGACTGCTTGAGAGTGCGGCAGGGTAGCCTAGTGGTTAGAGCGTTGGACTAGTAACCGGAAGGTTGCAAGTTCAAACCCCCGAGCTGACAAGGTACAAATCTGTCCTTCTGCCCCTGAACAGGCAGTTAACCCACTGTTCCTAGGCCGTCATTGAAAATAAGAATTTGTTCTTAACTGACTTGCCTGGTTAAATAAATAAAGGTAAAGTATATAATTTTGATCACTTTGTTTATGATTTGAGAGCAGTGTTTGATTTTGAACACAGGTAAAACTGTTTTGAGGCGAATGTCAGAGGTGTGTCAGAGGTTATGTAAATAGTGCCTGAAGATGAGGTTTTGTGTTTAATGTTTTCAGGAAATGGAGCAAGGTTTCAGAAATTGTGTTTTAGCAATTGAGAAAAACTGTAAGAGCAGTTGGAGGCCACGGAAGGAGAGTTGTTTGGCATTGAAGCTCGTCTGGAGGTTTGTTAGCACAGTGTCCAAAGAAGGGCCAGAAGTATACAGAAGGGTGTCTTCTGCGTAGAGGTGGATCAGAGAATCACCAGCAGCAAGAGCAACATCATTGATGTATACAGAGAAAAGAGTCGGCCCGAGAATCGAACCCTGTGGCACTCCCATAGAGACTGCCAGAGGTTCGGACAACAGACCCTCCGATATGACACACTGAACTCTGTCTGAGAAGTAGTTGGTAAACCAGGCGGGGCAGTCATCTGAGAAACCACGGCTGTTGAGTCTGCCGATAAAAATGTGGTGATTGACAGAGTCGAAAGCCTTGGTCAGATGGATGAATACAGCTGCACAGTATTGTCTCTCATCATTGGCGGTTATGATATGACCAGCTCGGAAACCAGATTGCATAGCGGAGAAGGTACGGTGGGATTCGAAATGGTTGGTGATCTGTTTGTTAACGTGGCTTTCGAAGACCTTAGAAAGGCAGGGTAGGATAGATATAGGTCTGTAGCAGTTTGGGTCTAGAGAGCCTCTCCCTTTGAAGAGGGGGATGACCGCTGTAGCTTTCCAATCTTTGGGGATCTCAGACGATACGAAAGAGTGGTTGAAAAGGCTAGTACTAGGGGTTGCAACAATTTCGGCTGATAATTTTAGAAAGAGAGGGTCCAGATTGTCTAGCTCTGCTGATTTGTAGGGGTCCAGATTTTGCAGCTCTTTCAGAACATTTGGGTGAAGGAGAAATGGGGAGGCTTCCGCAAGTTGCTGTGGAGCTTGCAGGTCTGTTGACCTGGGTAGGGGTGGCCAGGTGGAAAGCATGGCCAGACGTAGAAAAATGCCTTTTGAAATTCTCAATTATTGTGAATTTATCGGTGGTGACAGTGTTTCCTAGCCTCGGTGCAGTGGGCAGCTGGGAGGAGGTGCTCATATTCTCCATGTAGTTTACAGTATCCCAGATCTTTTTGGTGTTTGTGCTGTTTGAATTTCTTTTTGAAAAGGCTAGTATTTACTTTCCTAACTGCCTGTGTCCATTGGTTTCTAACTTCCCTGAAAAGTTGCATATCGTGGGGGCTATTTGATGCTAATGCCGTATGCCACAGGATGTTTTTGTGCTGGTCAAGGGCAGTCAGTTCTGGAGTGAACCACGGGCTATATCTGTTCCTGGTTCAAATTTTAAAGAATAGCCAGGCATCTTCTACTGATGGATTGAGGTCAATACCCTTCCAGGATACCCGGGCCAGGTCAATTAGAAAGGCCTGCTCGCTGAAGTGTTTTAGGGAGCGTTTGACAGTGATGAAGGGTGGTCGTTTGACCGGAGATCCATTAAGGACGCAAGCAATGAGGCAGCGATCGCTGACATCCTGGTTGAAGACAGCAGAGGTGTATTTGGAGGGCAGGTTGGTTAGGATGATATCTATGAGGGTGCCTGTGTTTACAGATTTGGGGTTGTACCTGGTAGGTTCATTGATAATTTGTGTGAGATTGAGGGCATCAAGCTTAGATTGTAGGATGGCCGTGGTGTTAAGCATGTCCCAGTTTAGGTCACCTAACAGCACGAGCTCTGAAGATATGGTGTCCAGGGCACAGCTGGGGTCAGAAGGTGGTCTATAGCAAGCAGCAACGGTGAGAGACTTGTTTCTGGAAAGGTGGATTTTTAAAAGTAGAAGCTCAAATTGTTTGGGCACAGACCTGGATAGTAAGACAGAACTCTGCAGGCTATCTCTGCAGTAGATTGCAACTCTTCCGACAATTATATCTTGTCGGAAAATGTTATAGTTAGGGATTGAAATTTCAGGGTTTTTGGTGGCCTTCCTAATCCAGGATTCAGACAAGGCTAGGATATCCGGGTTGGCAGAGTGTGCTAAAGCAGTGAATAAAACAAACTTAGGGAGGAGGCTTCTAATGTTAACATGCATGAAACCCACAGCTTTTTCGGTTACAGAAGTCAACAAATGAGAGCGCCTGGGGAATGAGAGTGGAGCTAGGCACTGCAGGGCCTGGATTAACCTCTACATCACCAGAGGAGCAGAGTAGGATAAGGGTACGGCTAAGGGCTATAAGAACTGGTCGTCTAGTACGTTTGGAACAGAGATTAAAAGGAGCAGGTTTCTGGGTGCGGTAGAATAGATTAGCGGAGGCATAGGTTAGCGGAGGCATATTGAGCAGGGCTGGAGGCTCTACAGTGAAATAAGACAATAATCACTAACCAAAACAGCAATGGGAAAAGGCATATTGACATTAGGGAGAGGCATGCTTAGCCGAGTGATCAAAGGGTCCAATGAGTAGCTGGATGTGCTGGAGACATGGCGATTCAAACAGCTAGCGGGCCGGGGCTAGCAGGCTAGCAGAAGGGTAATAGAGGGAAGTCGTGATGGAAGAAGTCTGTTGTAGCCCCCTCATGCGGTTACGCCGGCAGATCAGTGGTGATGGATCAGCAGGGCTCCTTGTAGTAAAAGGGTCAATTGGCAAAATAGGTATAGTAGCCCAAGAAATTGACTGATAGACCACTTCAGCTAACAGCTAACAGAACTGTTGCACCCTCTACAACCACTGTGATTATTATTTGACCCTGCTGGTCATCTATGAACGTTTGAACATCTTGGATAACAATCAGGCTTTAATGGCCATGTACTCTTATAATCTCCACCAGGCACAGCCAGAAGAGGACTGGCCACCCATCAGAGCCTGGTTCCTCTCTAGGTTTCTTCCTAGGGTCCTGCCTTTCTAGGGAGTTTTTCCCAGCCACCGTGCTTCTACATATGCATTGCTTGCTATTTGGGGTTTTAGGCTGGGTTTCTGTATAACACTTTGTGACATCTGCTGATATAAAAAGGGCTTTATAAATACATTGGATTGATTGATTGATTGATAGTGCACTGTGATGTTAGCCGCTGATCCAGCTGTAAGCCGATACTGCACATAACGCTGATCAAGATGATCTGGATCACAGCCGGCTGCTGTAGACTGTTGATAGCAGACAGGCAACATTATCCTGATCCCTGTAGATACTGTATCTGCTGTAGACTGCTGATACTGTATCTAGGTATTTACTGTCGACACGTTTATAGAGCTACACATATAGAAGTAGCGAAAACAAAACATCAGAAATTGAGATATTATTTTCCATAAGGTTAAATGGTTAAATGTGAGACTTGATTGAAAGCTCCATTAAAACATGCCCCTGTATAATTTGGAGAAGTGTATGTTAGATGAAAGTCTCTCTCTCGGTTCAGGCTGTGTGTATTGACTATAGTGTGTTTCCATGCTTGCGGCATGTGTTGACCAGTGTGTATTCACTGTCTTACCCTTCTCACACGTGTCTCCTGCGTAGCTGGGCAGACAGAGGCAGACAAACGAGTGGATCTTGTCGATGCAGGTGCCTCCGTTTAGACATGGATTGGACTGGCAGTCATCCACGTCTGTTAGAAAAAACACACACAACACCGGTTGGAGAGTCCTGAGTAACCGTCCACTAAATCAAATCAAATTTGATTAGTCACATGCGCCAAATACAACAGTTAGACCTTACAGTGAAATGCTGACTTATGAGCCCCTAACCAACAATGCAGTTTTAAAAAATACAGATAAGAATAAGAGATTAAAGACGAGCAGTAAAAAAACAAACAATATATACAGGTGGTACCGGTACAGAGTCAATGTGGAGGCTATATACAGGGTGTTATGGTACAGAGTCAATGTGGAGGCTATATACAGGGTGTTATGGTACAGAGTCAATGTGGAGGCTATATACAGGGTGTACCGGTACAGAGTCAATGTGGAGGCTATATACAGGGTGTTATGGTACAGAGTCAATGTGGAGGCTATATACAGGGTGTTATGGTACAGAGTCAATGTGGAGGCTATATACAGGGTGTACCTGTACAGAGTCAATGTGGAGGCTATATACAGGTGGTACCGGTACAGAGTCAATGTGGAGGCTATATACAGGGTGTTATGGTACAGAGTCAATGTGGAGGCTATATACAGGTGGTACCGGTACAGAGTCAATGTGGAGGCTATATACAGGGTGTACCTGTACAGAGTCAATGTGGAGGCTATATACAGGTGGTACCGGTACAGAGTCAATGTGGAGGCTATATACAGGTGGTACCGGTACAGAGTCAATGTGGAGGCTATATACAGGGTGTACCTGTACAGAGTCAATGTGGAGGCTATATACAGGGTGTTATGGTACAGAGTCAATGTGGAGGCTATATACAGGTGGTACCGGTACAGAGTCAATGTGGAGGCTATATACAGGTGGTACCGGTACAGAGTCAATGTGGAGGCTATATACAGGTGGTACCGGTACAGAGTCAATGTGGAGGCTATATACAGGTGGTACCGGTACAGAGTCAATGTGGAGGCTATATACAGGGGGTACCGGTACAGAGTCAATGTGGAGGATATATACAGGTGGTACCGGTACAGAGTCAATGTGGAGGCTATATACAGGTGGTACCGGTACAGAGTCAATGTGGAGGATATATACAGGGTGTACCGGTACAGAGTCAATGTGGAGGATATATACAGGGGGTACCGGTACAGAGTCAATGTGGAGGCTATATACAGGGTGTACCGGTACAGAGTCAATGTGGAGGCTATATACAGGTGGTACCGGTACATAGTCAATGTGGAGGCTATATACAGGGTGTACCGGTACAGAGTCAATGTGGAGGCTATATACAGGGTGTTATGGTACAGAGTCAATGTGGAGGCTATATACAGGGTGTACCGGTACAGAGTCAATGTGGAGGCTATATACAGGGGGTACCGGTACAGAGTCAATGTGGAGGCTATATACAGGGTGTACCGGTACAGAGTCAATGTGGAGGATATATACAGGGTGTACCGGTACAGAGTCAATGTGGAGGCTATATACAGGGGGTACCAGTACAGAGTCAATGTGGAGGCTATATACAGGGGGTACCTGCACAGAGTCAATGTGGAGGCTATATACAGGGTGTACCTGTACAGAGTCAATGTGGAGGCTATATACAGGGTGTTATGGTACAGAGTCAATGTAGAGGCTATATACAGGGGGTACCGGTACAGAGTCAATGTGGAGGCTATATACAGGGTGTTATGGTACAGAGTCAATGTGGAGGCTATATACAGGGTGTACCTGTACAGAGTCAATGTGGAGGCTATATACAGGGTGTTATGGTACAGAGTCAATGTGGAGGCTATATACAGGGTGTACCGGTACAGAGTCAATGTGGAGGCTATATACAGGGTGTACCTGTACAGAGTCAATGTGGAGGCTATATACAGGGGGTACCGGTACAGAGTCAATGTGGAGGCTATATACAGGGTGTTACGGTACAGAGTCAATGTTTAGGCTATATACAGGGGGTACCGGTACAGAGTCAATGTGGAGGCTATATACAGGGGGTACCGGTACAGAGTCAATGTGGAGGCTATATACAGGGGGTACCGGTACAGAGTCAATGTGGAGGATATATACAGGTGGTACCGGTACAGAGTCAATGTGGAGGCTATATACAGGGTGTACCGGTACAGAGTCAATGTGGAGGCTATATACAGGGGGTACCGGTACAGAGTCAATGTGGAGGATATATACAGGTGGTACCGGTACAGAGTCAATGTGGAGGCTATATACAGGTGGTACCGGTACAGAGTCAATGTGGAGGATATATACAGGGTGTACCGGTACAGAGTCAATGTGGAGGATATATACAGGGGGTACCGGTACAGAGTCAATGTGGAGGCTATATACAGGGTGTACCGGTACAGAGTCAATGTGGAGGCTATATACAGGGTGTACCGGTACATAGTCAATGTGGAGGCTATATACAGGGTGTACCGGTACATAGTCAATGTGGAGGCTATATACAGGGTGTACCGGTACAGAGTCAATGTGGAGGCTATATACAGGGTGTTATGGTACAGAGTCAATGTGGAGGCTATATACAGGGTGTACCGGTACAGAGTCAATGTGGAGGCTATATACAGGGGGGTACCGGTACAGAGTCAATGTGGAGGCTATATACAGGGTGTACCGGTACAGAGTCAATGTGGAGGATATATACAGGGTGTACCGGTACAGAGTCAATGTGGAGGCTATATACAGGGGGTACCAGTACAGAGTCAATGTGGAGGCTATATACAGGGGGTACCTGTACAGAGTCAATGTGGAGGCTATATACAGGGTGTACCTGTACAGAGTCAATGTGGAGGCTATATACAGGGTGTTATGGTACAGAGTCAATGTAGAGGCTATATACAGGGGGTACCGGTACAGAGTCAATGTGGAGGCTATATACAGGGTGTTATGGTACAGAGTCAATGTGGAGGCTATATACAGGGTGTACCGGTACATAGTCAATGTGGAGGCTATATACAGTGTGTACCTGTACAGAGTCAATGTGGAGGCTATATACAGGGTGTACCTGTACAGAGTCAATGTGGAGGCTATATACAGGGTGTTATGGTACAGAGTCAATGTGGAGGCTATATACAGGGTGTACCGGTACAGAGTCAATGTGGAGGCTATATACAGGGTGTACCTGTACAGAGTCAATGTGGAGGCTATATACAGGGGGTACCGGTACAGAGTCAATGTGGAGGCTATATACAGGGTGTTACGGTACAGAGTCAATGTTTAGGCTATATACAGGGGGTACCGGTACAGAGTCAATGTGGAGGCTATATACAGGGTGTTATGGTACAGAGTCAATGTGGAGGCTATATACAGGGTGTTATGGTACAGAGTCAATGTGGAGGCTATATACAGGGTGTACCGGTACAGAGTCAATGTGGAGGCTATATACAGGGTGTTATGGTACAGAGTCAATGTGGAGGCTATATACAGGGTGTACCGGTACAGAGTCAATGTGGAGGCTATATACAGGGTGTTATGGTACAGAGTCAATGTGGAGGCTATATACAGGGTGTTATGGTACAGAGTCAATGTGGAGGCTATATACAGGGTGTACCTGTACAGAGTCAATGTGGAGGCTATATACAGGTGGTACCGGTACAGAGTCAATGTGGAGGCTATATACAGGTGGTACCGGTACAGAGTCAATGTGGAGGCTATATACAGGGTGTACCTGTACAGAGTCAATGTGGAGGCTATATACAGGTGGTACCGGTACAGAGTCAATGTGGAGGCTATATACAGGTGGTACCGGTACAGAGTCAATGTGGAGGCTATATACAGGTGGTACCGGTACAGAGTCAATGTGGAGGCTATATACAGGGTGTACCTGTACAGAGTCAATGTGGAGGCTATATACAGGGTGTTATGGTACAGAGTCAATGTGGAGGCTATATACAGGTGGTACCGGTACAGAGTCAATGTGGAGGCTATATACAGGTGGTACCGGTACAGAGTCAATGTGGAGGCTATATACAGGTGGTACCGGTACAGAGTCAATGTGGAGGCTATATACAGGTGGTACCGGTACAGAGTCAATGTGGAGGCTATATACAGGGGGTACCGGTACAGAGTCAATGTGGAGGATATATACAGGTGGTACCGGTACAGAGTCAATGTGGAGGCTATATACAGGTGGTACCGGTACAGAGTCAATGTGGAGGATATATACAGGGTGTACCGGTACAGAGTCAATGTGGAGGATATATACAGGGGGTACCGGTACAGAGTCAATGTGGAGGCTATATACAGGGTGTACCGGTACAGAGTCAATGTGGAGGCTATATACAGGTGGTACCGGTACATAGTCAATGTGGAGGCTATATACAGGGTGTACCGGTACAGAGTCAATGTGGAGGCTATATACAGGGTGTTATGGTACAGAGTCAATGTGGAGGCTATATACAGGGTGTACTGGTACAGAGTCAATGTGGAGGCTATATACAGGGGGTACCGGTACAGAGTCAATGTGGAGGCTATATACAGGGTGTACCGGTACAGAGTCAATGTGGAGGATATATACAGGGTGTACCGGTACAGAGTCAATGTGGAGGCTATATACAGGGGGTACCAGTACAGAGTCAATGTGGAGGCTATATACAAGGGGTACCTGTACAGAGTCAATGTGGAGGCTATATACAGGGTGTACCTGTACAGAGTCAATGTGGAGGCTATATACAGGGTGTTATGGTACAGAGTCAATGTAGAGGCTATATACAGGGGGTACCGGTACAGAGTCAATGTGGAGGCTATATACAGGGTGTTATGGTACAGAGTCAATGTGGAGGCTATATACAGGGTGTACCTGTACAGAGTCAATGTGGAGGCTATATACAGGGTGTTATGGTACAGAGTCAATGTGGAGGCTATATACAGGGTGTACCGGTACAGAGTCAATGTGGAGGCTATATACAGGGTGTACCTGTACAGAGTCAATGTGGAGGCTATATACAGGGGGTACCGGTACAGAGTCAATGTGGAGGCTATATACAGGGTGTTACGGTACAGAGTCAATGTTTAGGCTATATACAGGGGGTACCGGTACAGAGTCAATGTGGAGGCTATATACAGGGGGTACCGGTACAGAGTCAATGTGGAGGCTATATACAGGGGGTACCGGTACAGAGTCAATGTGGAGGATATATACAGGTGGTACCGGTACAGAGTCAATGTGGAGGCTATATACAGGGTGTACCGGTACAGAGTCAATGTGGAGGCTATATACAGGGGGTACCGGTACAGAGTCAATGTGGAGGATATATACAGGTGGTACCGGTACAGAGTCAATGTGGAGGCTATATACAGGTGGTACCGGTACAGAGTCAATGTGGAGGATATATACAGGGTGTACCGGTACAGAGTCAATGTGGAGGATATATACAGGGGGTACCGGTACAGAGTCAATGTGGAGGCTATATACAGGGTGTACCGGTACAGAGTCAATGTGGAGGCTATATACAGGGTGTACCGGTACATAGTCAATGTGGAGGCTATATACAGGGTGTACCGGTACATAGTCAATGTGGAGGCTATATACAGGGTGTACCGGTACAGAGTCAATGTGGAGGCTATATACAGGGTGTTATGGTACAGAGTCAATGTGGAGGCTATATACAGGGTGTACCGGTACAGAGTCAATGTGGAGGCTATATACAGGGGGGTACCGGTACAGAGTCAATGTGGAGGCTATATACAGGGTGTACCGGTACAGAGTCAATGTGGAGGATATATACAGGGTGTACCGGTACAGAGTCAATGTGGAGGCTATATACAGGGGGTACCAGTACAGAGTCAATGTGGAGGCTATATACAGGGGGTACCTGTACAGAGTCAATGTGGAGGCTATATACAGGGTGTACCTGTACAGAGTCCATGTGGAGGCTATATACAGGGTGTTATGGTACAGAGTCAATGTAGAGGCTATATACAGGGGGTACCGGTACAGAGTCAATGTGGAGGCTATATACAGGGTGTTATGGTACAGAGTCAATGTGGAGGCTATATACAGGGTGTACCGGTACATAGTCAATGTGGAGGCTATATACAGGGTGTACCTGTACAGAGTCAATGTGGAGGCTATATACAGGGTGTACCTGTACAGAGTCAATGTGGAGGCTATATACAGGGTGTTATGGTACAGAGTCAATGTGGAGGCTATATACAGGGTGTACCGGTACAGAGTCAATGTGGAAGCTATATACAGGGTGTACCTGTACAGAGTCAATGTGGAGGCTATATACAGGGGGTACCGGTACAGAGTCAATGTGGAGGCTATATACAGGGTGTTACGGTACAGAGTCAATGTTTAGGCTATATACAGGGGGTACCGGTACAGAGTCAATGTGGAGGCTATATACAGGGGGTACCGGTACAGAGTCAATGTGGAGGCTATATACAGGGGGTACCGGTACAGAGTCAATGTGGAGGCTATATACAGGTGGTACCGGTACAGAGTCAATGTGGAGGCTATATACAGGGAGTACTGGTACAGAGTCAATGTGGAGGATATATACAGGTGGTACCGGTACAGAGTCAATGTGGAGGCTATATACAGGTGGTACCGGTACAGAGTCAATGTGGAGGCTATATACAGGTGGTACCGGTACTGGGTGGCCATTTGACTAGATGTTCAGGAGTCTTATGGCTTGGGGGTAGAAGCTGTTTAGAAGCCTCTTGGACCTAGGCTTGGCGCTCCGGTACTGCTTGCCATGCGGTAGCAGAGAGAGCAGTAAATTACTAGGGTGGCTGGAGTTCTCGGACACCAGCCACCCTGAGGACCCATGTCAAATCTTTTCAGTCTCCTGAGGGGAAATAGGTTTGTTGTGCCCTCTTCACGACTGTCATGGTGTGCTTGGACCATGTTAGTTTGTTGGTGATATGCACATCAAGGAACTTGAAGCTCTCAACCTGCTCCACTGCAGCCCCGTCGATGAGAATGGGGGTGTGCTCGGTCCTCTTTGTCCTGTAGTCCACAATCATCTCCTTTGTCTTGATCACGTTGAGGGAGAGGTTTAGACTCGTTCACTCAAGTTCACTGGCTATGCGCACAGACCTTTGCACAAATACTTTTCCTGTAAACCAAGCATTTGACCACAGTGGGCGAATTGTGGAAAAATTCCAGCTAAGCTTGGTCTAAATGATTCGGGATAGAGTAAAGAGAACAATGTCCACAGCTCTGACATTCTCCCAGAGGTGATTCATTGGTGTAACACAAAGGAAAGATTTTTCCTATGTTTTCTATGTCCATCAACTGCAGCAGTGGTTGCTGTGGGAACAACACTTTTATTTGATTTATTTAACTAGGCAAGTCGGTAAAGAACAAATTCTTATCTACAATGATGGTCTACCCCGGCCAAACCTGGACGACGCTGAGCCAATTGTGCCTCGTCCTATGGGACTCCCAATCACGGCCAGATGTGATGCAGCCTGGATTCAAACCAGGTACTGCAGTGACACCTCTTGCACTGAGATGCAGTGTCTTAGACCACTGTGCCACTCACCACACTAACTAAATTCACCAGGAAATTGTATCCAAATCAAACCATTTTGAATACCACTCTTGCCCTCAACAACATTTTCTGTCACATTTTTGCAAACAATGTCCGTTTTGACCACTACCCCCAACAAGTTAGACAAGTTAGACAAACCGATTTGGCTACTTCTCTGTGTCTTTAGCCGAGCAGTTAAGAGCGTTGGGCCACTAAGTCGAAAGGTCGCTGGTTCAATTCCCAGAGATGGCTAGGTGGATAACCCCCAACAAAAACTGCCCCCCCGGTGCCGATGACGTGGATGTCGATATGGCAGTCCCCCGCACCTCTCTGATTCAGAGGGGTTAAATATGGAAGATACATTTTGGGTGAATGCATTCAGTTGTGCAACTGACTTCGTATCCCCCTTCGATTTCTTGCACTAACACGTGTCTTTTCTTACTAGCACTGACTTTGCAAATAGCTACTTTATTGAGTAAAAGTTACTGTGAATGCACCGACTGTAAGTGGTTCTGGGTAAGAGCTTCTACAAAATTACTAAAATGTAAAGGTAAATGTTTTGTAAGGGAGGAGGATAATTTAATTCTCACCATGGCAACTCAAGATTACTGTGGATGTTTCTGTTTTCCTGTTCTTTGTCCCTCTCCTTCCTACTTCATGAATCAGGGCGCCCTGAGAGTACTTCAGAGCCAATTCACTTATTTCATTATTCCTGTGCCAAGCTCAAGGTAGCGAGAGCCATCTCTCTCTCTCTATCAATTCAATGGGCTTTATTGGCATGGGAAGCATATGTTTACATTGCCAAGCAAGTGAAATGGATAATAAACACAAGTGAAATAATCAAAAATGAACAGTAAACATTACAATCACTAAAGTTCCAAAGGATTAGAGACATTTCAAATGTCATATTATGACTATATACAAAAGGGAAAATAAATAAACATAAATATGGGTTGTATTTACCTCTCGTCGGCTTTGTGTTCATGTTACCTGATGAAATTGCTGTACAATATGATCTTGTTGCCATCTGATGCACATTCAGATGTCATAAGTCAACACTGCAGAGCTCTCCCTGTCCTCTGCCGTGCCCTGATTGTATTACTGTTGATGATATCTGGAAATGTGCATGTACATCCTGGCCCACCTACTGTTGCTAGACCCAATTCTGACTTGTGCTCTGATATCTGCTTCACTGATTTCTGCTCTCGTAAAAGCCTGGGTTTTCTGCACGTTAACACTAGAGGCTTATTACTTACAATGGATCAATGAAAAGTGTGGGTTTACAGCTTCAATCCATTTGTGTTGGTCGTTACTGAGACGTGGTTAAGGAAGAGTGTTTTGAATACTGATGTTAACATTTCTGGTTATAACCTTTCTCGGCAAGACAGATCTTCCAAAGGTTGGGGAGTGGCAATCTTTACCAATGTTCACCTTCAGTGCTCAGTTGTCTCCACCAAATCTGTCCCCAAACAATTTTATTTGCTGGTTTTAAGCATTAAACATTCAAATAGCTATCCTCCTCCATCAGCACTGGCCTGAACCCAACCTGTCCTAAGCTCTCTCCTGGCCCCTTACACTAAATCGGAATTTGTCCTGTTAGGTGACCTAAACTGGGACATACTTAACCCACCTCACCAAGTCCTAAAGTAATGGGACTCCCTAAATCTTTCTCAGATTATTACCAATCCCACGAGGTATGACTCCAAACACCCAGAAAATGCTCCTCTCCTCAATGTTATCCTCACAAATAATCCTGATAGCTATTAGTCTGGTGTTTTCTGTAATGATCTTAGTGATCATTGTTTTATAACCTGTGTTCGTAAAGGCTGCTCAGTGAAATGACCTGTCCCGATTTGTCATAGACGCTTGCTACAAAACTAGAATGATCAAGCCTTCCTTCATGAACTGGCCTCTGTAAATTGGTATAGAATCAGCTTGATTCCCTCTGTCGAAGACACTTGAACCTTCTTTTTTGATATTTTCAGTGGTATTGTTAACAAACACGCCCCAATAAAGAAAATCAAAATTAAAGACAGGTTCAGCCCCTGGTTCGACTGTGATCTGGCAGAGTTACTCCACCTCCAGAATTGCATTTGGCGAAAGGCTCGGCACACGCATACTCAGGCTGACTGGCTCTCGTTCAGGCAAATGAGAAATAAGTCGGAAAGGCCAACGTTTAGTTACTTTATTTTGTGTTAAATGCTCTACAACAAAGCTTTCTTAGTGTCCAACAAGCTTTCTCTGCCCTTAACCTTGTTCTGAACACCTCCAAAACAAAGGTCATGTAAGAAGAATGCCCCTCTTCCCACAGGTGTGATTACTACCTCTGAGGGTTTAGAGCTTGAGGTAGTCACCTCATACAAGTACCTGGAGTATGGCTAGACGGTACACTGTCCTTCTCTCAGCACATATCAAAGCTACAGGCTAAAGTTAAATCTAGACTTGGTTTCCTCTATCGTAATCGCTCCTCTTTCACCCCAGCTGCCAAACTAACCCTGATTCAGATGACCATACTACCCATGCTAGATTACGGAGACATCATTTATAGATCGTCAGGTAAGGGTGCTCTCGAGCGGCTAGATGTTCTTTACCCTTCGGCCATCAGATTTGCCACCAATGCTCCTTATAAGACACATCACTGCACTCTATACTCCTCTGTAAACTGGTCATCTCTGTATACCTGTCACAAGACCCACTGGTTGATGCTTATTTCTAAAACCCTCTTAGGCCTCACTCCCCCTCTGAGATATATACTGCAGCCCTCATTCTCCACATACAACACTCGTTCTGTTCTGCCAGTCACATTCTGTTAAAGGTCTCCAAAGCATACACATCCCTGGGTCGCTCCTCTTTTCAGTTCGCTGCAGCTAGCGACTGGAACGAGCTGCAACAAACACTCAAACTGGACAGTTTAATCTCAATCTCTTCATTCAAAGACTCAATCATGGACACTTTTACCGACAGTTGTGGCTGCTTTGTACGATGTAATGTTGTCTCTACCTTATTGACTTTTGTGCTGTTGACTTTGCCCAATAATGTTTGTACCTTGTTTGGTAGTGCTACCATGTTGTTGTCATGTTGTGTTGCTACCATGCTGTGTTGTCATGTGTTGCTGCCTTGTTATGTTGTTGTCTTAGGTCTCTCTTTATGTGGTGTTGTGTCTCTCTTGTTGTGATGTGTGTTTTGTCCTATATTTATATTGTATTTATTTTTTAATTCCAGGCCCCCATCCCAGCAGGAGGCCTTTTGCCCTTTGGTAGGCCATCATTGTAAAAAAAAGAATTTGTTCTTAACTGACTTGCCTCGTTAAATAAAGGTTAAATAAAATAAAAAATAAAAATAAACAATAGTGTTCTTCACTGGTTGCCCTTTTCTTGTGGCAACAGGTCACAAACCTTGCTGCTGTGATGGCATACTGTGGTATTTCACCAAATAGATATGGACGTTTATCAAAATTGGATTTGCTTTGGAATGCGTTGTGTAATCTGAGGGAAATATGTGTCTCTAATATGGTCATACATTTGGCAGAAGGTTATGAAGTGCAGCTAGGTTTCCACCTCATTCTGTGGGCGGTGTGCACATGGCTCTCAAGAGAAAACAAGCTATGTCTGCCTACTGTGGCCTTTCTCAATAGCAAGGCCATGCTCACTGAGTCTGTACATTCTCAAAGCTTTCTTTAATTCTTTCTCTCACAGACCTGGGTTCAAATACATGTGTATTTCAGTAGCTGGTATTTAATACACAGCTCAAAACAAGTACTTTTATTTGAGTATTTGAATTGTATTTGTAAAAACCAAATAATCTGCCAAATTGTATTTGAAATAGTCAAATACACAGACTCAAATACACTCCCATGGATTTGACCCAGGTGAATAGTATTTGAAATGTTTCCAAATACACAAGACCCTGCTAGGTAAAGTCCCCCCTTACCTCAGCTCGCTGGTCACCATTGCATCACCCATCTGTAGCACACGCTCCAGCAGGTATATCTCTCTAGTCACCCCCAAAACCAATTCTTTCTTTGGCCATCTCTCCTTCCAGTTCTCTGCTGCCAATGACTGGAACGAACTACAAAAATCTCTGAAACTGGAAACACTTATCTCCCTCACTAGCTTTAAGCACCAACTGTCAGAGCAGCTCACAGATTACTGCACCTGTACATAGCCCATCTATAATTTAGCCCAAACAAATACCTCTTTCCCAACTGTATTTATTTTATTTATTTATTTATTTTGCTCCTTTGCACCCCATTATTTCTACTTTGCACATTCTTCCACAGCAAATCTACCATTCGTGTAGATTTGTCCATTCATATTGTATTTACTTTGCCACCATGGCCTTTTTTTGCCTTTACCTCCCTTATCTCACCTCATTTGCTCAGGTCGTATATAGACTTGTTTATACTGTATTATTGACTGTATGTTTGTTTTACTCCATGTGTAACTCTGTGTTGTTGTATGTGTCGAACTGCTTTGCTTTATCTTGGCCAGGTCGCAATTGTAAATGAGAACTTGTTCTCAACTTGCCTACCTGGTTAAATAAAAGGTGAAATATAAATCAAATAATTAAAAAATAACAAATGTTGAGTGGGACTAGGGGCTCTGCAGTAAACTAAGACAATAATAACTATTCCAAACAACTGTGTACAAGGCATATTGACATTTTGAGAGAGACATAAAGCGAGGCATAAAGCAATCACAGGTGTTGATTGTGAGAGCTAGCTAAGACAACAACGGGTAAGACAACAACAGCCAATCAGCTAAGACAACAAAAAGTAAAATGGCGATGAATGGGCAGAGAGGGTCGGTTAACTACACACAGGGCCTGAGTTGGGGCCGACAGATAAACAAAATGGAGTACCGTGATTAATGAACAATCCAGCAGGCATCAGCTATGTAGCCAAGTGATCATAGGGTCCAGTGAACAGCAATAGATGGAACAGGGAAGTCGTTACTACGCTAGCACGCGGAAGACACAGCGTTTAAAGTTGGCAGGTTGGGGTAAGTAGAAGCGTCATATCAATTCATCCTTCAATTCAAGGTTGAAAGGCACCAAATTGTGCTTTCAAGGTCACGTCAAACTAAACGATATCCTATGTTCTGAGAGTTGATAAGGGCTTGAAAACGAAGGAAAGAAAAGCCCTCAGGAAGAATGTTGCAGAAAGGTTGTCAGACAAATCAAATCCAGACAGCCAAGACTTTCTGATGGGACCTTTGAACCATTAACCCCCAGGTCTGCATGTCTGGACAAACATAGCACATGGGCTTTGAATTCCACTGACAGGTTCTAGACTACATAAAATAGAAATTAAATGTAAAGAACTCAGTCACTACACTCTTAGAAAAAAAGGGTTCCCAAAGGGTTCTTCAGTTGTCCCCATAGGAGAACCCTTTTTGGTTCCAGGTAAAACCATTTTTGATTCCAGGTAGAACCATCTGAGGAAAGTGTTCTACTGTACATGCAACCCAAAACAGTTATACTTGGAACCAATTGGGTTCTACTTAGAGCCAAAAAGGGTTATTCAAAGTTATTCCTATGGGGACAGCCGAAGAACCCTTTTAGGTTCTAGATAGTACACTCTTTGAAAAAATAATATTATCAACTGAAGGTTGTTTTGCAGTACTTCCATGACTGTTCTAGGGGTGCATCTCAATAGTCTAAAATGGTTCTGCTCTTCGTCACTTGTCCTTCATCAGAACTTCAATTCCATAGGCATCACTATCTTTGGAGTCAGTGTCGCTGTCTTTTGTCTCTGGTGATCACTTCACCCCAGCAGCAGCTTGAACATCTATTCACCCCAGCATGAGCTTAAACATGTCTTCATCCCAGCATGAGCTTGAACATCTCTTCACCCCAGCATGAGCTTGAACATCTCTAGCATGAACATACCCCAGCATGAGCTTGAACATCTCTTCACCCCAGCATGAGCTTAAACATCTCTTCACCCCAGCAGGAGCTTGAACATCTCTTCACCCCAGCATGAGCTTGAACATCTCTTCACCCCAGCATGAGCTTGAACATCTCTTCACCCCAGCATGAGCTTAAACATCTCTTCACCCCAGCATGAGCTTAAACATCTCTTCACCCCAGCAGGAGCTTGAACATCTCTTCACCCCAGCATGAGCTTAAACATCTCTTCACCCCAGCATGAGCTTAAACATCTCTTCACCCCAGCAGGAGCTTGAACATCTCTTCACCCCAGCAGGAGCTTGAACATCTCTAGCATGAACATACCCCAGCATGAGCTTAAACATCTATTCACCCCAGCATGAGCTTGAACATCTCTTCACCCCAGCATGAGCTTAAACATCTCTTCACCCCAGCAGGAGCTTGAACATCTCTTCACCCCAGCAGGAGCTTGAACATCTCTTCACCCCAGCAGGAGCTTGAACATCTCTAGCATGAACATACCCCAGCATGAGCTTAAACATCTCTTCACCCCAGCATGAGCTTGAACATCTCTTCACCCCAGCAGGAGCTTGAACATCTCTTCACCCCAGCATGAGCTTAAACATCTCTTCACCCCAGCATGAGCTTGAACATCTCTTCACCCCATCATGACCTTAAACATCTCTTCACCCCAGCAGGAGCTTGAACATCTCTTCACCCCAGCATGAGCTTGAACATCTCTTCACCCCAGCATGAGCTTAAACATCTCTTCACCCCAGCATGAGCTTGAACATGTCTTCACCCCAGCAGGAGCTTGAACATCTCTTCACCCCAGCATGAGCTTGAACATCTCTTCACCCCAGCATGAGCTTGAACATCTCTTCACCCCATCATGACCTTAAACATCTCTTCACCCCAGCATGAGCTTAAACATCTCTTCACCCCAGCAGGAGCTTGAACATCTCTTCACCCCAGCAGGAGCTTAAACATCTCTTCACCCCAGCATGAGCTTGAACATCTCTTCACCCCAGCAGGAGCTTAAACATCTCTTCACCCCAGCATGAGCTTGAACATCTCTTCACCCCAGCATGAGCTTAAACATCTCTTCACCCCAGCAGGAGCTTGAACATCTCTAGCATGAACATACCCCAGCATGAGCTTGAACATCTCTACATCCCAGCAGGAGCTTAAACATCTCTTCACCCCAGCATGAGCTTGAACATCTCTTCACCCCAGCATGAGCTTGAACATCTCTTCACCCCAGCAGGAGCTTGAACATCTCTAGCATGAACATACCCCAGCATGAGCTTGAACATCTCTTCACCCCAGCATGAGCTTGAACATCTCTTCACCCCAGCATGAGCTTGAACATCTCTTCACCCCAGCATGAGCTTGAACATCTCTTCACCCCAGCATGAGCTTGAACATCTCTTCACCCCAGCATGAGCTTGAACATCTCTTCACCCCAGCATGAGTTTGAACAACTCTTCACACCAGCATGAGCTAGGTCATCTCTTCACCCCGTAACCTTTCTCTCACCTCCAAGTCAACATTTGCCAATATACTGTGCAGTATCAACCCACATGCATACACACACCTTGTCTCAAAACATACATGAATGTTTAATCCTGTCATGCGTAATGCAGAGGAGTTAGGGCTCCTGACCACTGGTGGAAAAAGTTGCCCCATTGGTCATACTTGAGTAACAGTAAAGAAACCTTAATAGAAAATGACTCAAGTAAAAGTGAAAGTCACCCAGTAAAACACTACTTAAAAAAGTAAAAGTCTAAAAGTATTTGGTTTTAAATATACTTAAGTATCAAAAGTAAATGTACAAGTATAAATTCTTTCAAATTACTTATATTAAGCAAACCAGACCACATCGTTTTTACATTTTTATTTATTTACTTATTTATTTCACGTTCCAACACATAGACATAATTTACAAACTAAGCATGTGTTTAGTGAGTCTGTCAGATCAGAAGGGATGACCAGGGATGTGTGAATTGAAGACCATGTTCCTGTCCTGCTAAGTATTCAAAATGTAACGAGTACTTTTGGGTGTCAGGGAAAATGTATGGAGTAAAAAAGTACATCATTGTCTTTAGGAATATAGTGAAGTGAAAGTAAAAGTTGTAAAAATCTAAATAGTAAAGCACAGCATAAAAACTACTTAAGTAGTAATTTAAAGTATTTTTGTTAAGTACTTTACACCACTGCTCCTGAGAGAGATAATACCACAAATACTGATGGACACGCACACACACACACAGCCCTGCCTTGGCATCATGCTCTAGGCCCATTCTCTGTCTCACAGCTCTAGAAGCCAGCAGTACCCAGTCAGGCAAATATACTATATATACAAAAGTATGTGGATACACCTTCAAATGAGTGGATTAGACTATTTCAGTGTGTAAAATTGAGCACACAGCGATGCAATCTCCATATACAAAAATTGGCAGTAGAATGGCCTTACTGAAGAGCTCAGTAACTTTCAACTTGAACCGTTATAGGATGCCACCTTTCCAACAAGTCAGGTTGTCAAATTTCAGTCAAATTTCTGCCCTGCTAGAGCTGCCCTGTAAGTGCTGTTATTGTGAAGTGGAAACGAAACGTCTAAGAGCACCTGCCGAAATGCATAGTGCCAACTGTGAAGTTTTGGTTTAGGAGGAATAATAGTCTGGGGCTGTTTTTCATGGTTCAGACTAGGTCACTTAGTACCAGTGAAGGGAAATCACAATGCTACAGCATACAATGACATTCTAGACGATTCTGTGCTTCCAACGTTGTGGCAACAGTTTGGGGAAGGCCCTTTCCTGTTTCAGCATGACAATGTCCATGTGCACAAAGCGAGGTCCATACAGAAATGGTTTGTCGAGATTGGTGTGGAAGAACTTGACTGGCCTGCACACAGCCCTGACCTCAACCCCATCGAAAAACGTTGAGATAAATTGGAACACCGACTGCGATCCAGGCCTAACCACCCAACCTCACTAATGCTCTTGTGGCTGAATGGAAGCAAGTCCCCGCAGCAATGTTCCAACATCTAGTGGAAAGCCTTCCCAGAAGAGTGGAGGCTGTTTCATCAGGAAAGGGGGGCCCAACTCCGTATTAATGCTCATGATTTTGGAATGAGATGTTCAACGAGCAGGTGTCCACATACTTTTGGTCATGTAGTGTACCTCCTCACCACAGCAGACAGGTAAATACAATGAATGTCTGGCGCTGTCTCATCTCACGGGTATTTACATTGACATTTTAGTCATTTAGCAGACGCTCTTATCCAGAGCAATGAGGGTTAAGTGGCTTGCTCAAGGGCACATCGACAGAGCCTTGTCAGTTGCCAGCATCCTTTCAGTTACTGGCCCAATGCTCTAACCACTAGGCAACCTGCCGCCCTGTTGCTGTAAGATGGGAGATGATCCTGCAGGGTTTGTGAGTCTGGGTCAGGGCTGAGGTAGAGATGTTAGTCAACCTTATGGGAGAAAGTCACTGAGATTCATAGCCAACACGTTACTACCTAAAGTAGTTACTACCTAAAGTAGTTCATGTCCTGACAGTATTCAGACAGTTGCTGTAAACTAAAGTCAGAAGTCACCACACACACACTGGTAAACAACAGGATTTGGTTTAGTTGGTGTTCCTGATCGAACCTTTCATTGTGTGTGTGTAACAAAGCCATCCAAGTGAGAGCCAGCAGGCACAGAGAGGAGATTGACCTTGACAACCACAACAATACTTCTGACCCCTAGCCTCTAACCTCTAACCCCCAAACCCCTGTCTAAAGGGTGATGGAGAACTTGACCTTAGACCTACCACTAATATATTTTAAGACTCAGTTACACACAAATACATACACATGCATGTGTCCATATGTGTGGGTGTGTGTGTGTGTATTGTAAACTCACCGATCTCACAGTTCTCCCCCGTGAAGCCTTGTGGGCAGTAGCAGCTGTAGCCCTTGCCCTGAGGCACACACTGCCCTCCATGCAGACATGGGTTGGTCACACAGGGCTCCCCCACACCTGAGAGAGAGGAAGGGGGGGGGGGATTAGATGATGGAGAATTAAGAGATTTTTTGTTCATTTTTAGATGCATGCAAGACTTGTGATTCTCGGACAGACCTCAGTCCTCAGAGAGGACACACAGTCCTCACTCCTCAGAGAGGACACACAGTCCTCAGAGAGGACACAGTCCTCAGTCCACACTTTGGCGTACTGTCACGATTTAAACACAGCTTCTTGACTCTATGGGGGGACAACGCATTTTGGTGAAAACGACTTGACTCGATATGAAAGAGTAGCCGTCATCCGAGTCCCCTTGGAGATAGTAAAGCCAATAGTAAAGCACAGGAGAAGTTAGCATCTCCTTGGAGATAGTAAAGCACAGGAGATGTTAGCATCCCCTTGGATATAGTAAAGCACAGGAGAAGTTAGCATCCCCTTGGAGATAGTAAAGCACAGGAGATGTTAGCATCCCCTTGGAGATAGTAAAGCACAAGAGATGTTAGCATCCCCTTGGATATAGTAAAGCACAGGAGAAGTTAGCATCCCCTTGGAGATAGTAAAGCACAGGAGATGTTAGCATCCCCTTGGAGATAGTAAAGCACAAGAGAAGTTAGCATCCCCTTGGAGATAGTAAAGCACAGGAGAAGTTAGCATCTCCTTGGAGATAGTAAAGCACAGGAGAAGTTAGCATCTCCTGGATATCTTCCTGAAAGAGAGTGAGGGCAGCACAGGAGAAGTTAGCATCTCCTGGATATCTTCCTGAAAGAGAGGGAGGGCAGTGCAGCTGAAGTTATCATCTCCTGGATATCTTCCTGAAAGAGAGGGAGGGCAGTGCAGGAGAAGTTAGCATCTCCTGGATATCTTCCTGAAAGAGAGGGAGGGCAGTGCAGCTGAAGTTAGCATCTCCTGGATATCTTCCTGAAAGAGAGGGAGGGCAGTGCAGCTGAAGTTAGCATCTCCTGGATATCTTCCTGAAAGAGAGGGAGGGCAGTGCAGGAGAAGTTAGCATCTCCTGGATATCTTCCTGAAAGAGAGGGAGGGCAGCACAGGAGAAGTTAGCATCTCCTGGATATCTTCCTGAAAGAGAGCGAGGGCAGTGCAGGAGAAGTTAGCATCTCCTGGATATCTTCCTGAAAGAGAGGGAGGGCAGCGCAGCTGAAGTTAGCATCTCCTGGATATCTTCCTGAAAGAGAGGGAGGGCAGCACAGGAGAAGTTAGCATCTCCTGGATATCTTCCTGAAAGAGAGGGAGGGCAGTGCAGGAGAAGTTAGCATCTCCTGGATATCTTCCTGAAAGAGAGGGAGGGCAGCACAGGAGAAGTTAGCATCTCCTGGATATCTTCCTGAAAGAGAGGGAGGGCAGTGCAGCTGAAGTTAGCATCTCCTGGATATCTTCCTGAAAGAGAGGGAGGGCAGTGCAGGAGAAGTTAGCATCTCCTGGATATCTTCCTGAAAGAGAGGGAGGGCAGTGCAGGAGAAGTTAGCATCTCCTGGATATCTTCCTGAAAGAGAGGGAGGGCAGTGCAGCTGAAATGACCAGCTTTTATTCTAATTTCAGCGATAAGCAAGACACCTGGTTTAGCTGTCTAAGCACAACCAGACGAGGTGCAGCAATTCCCTAAGGCAGTACGGTTGCGGTCAAACAGTGTGCATTTAGATCTATGTTTTTGCCCTGCTGTTGTCAGATATAAGGTATTGAGATATCCTTAGACTGGAGGGCAGGACACTTTTTTTACACTGACCATCCTCAAGAGTACATCAATGCATCTAGCAGCAACTAAACGTTGCCAAGAACACATACACTTCTGATCCACCCCTTTCTCTCCTTCTCATATAGATTTGTTTCTCTTTCTCTAATCTGTACAGTATATAGGCTCATAGCCTTCACAGTACACACACACACACCTCTACGTAAAATTACTGAGCCATGCAGTTCATGCAGCTCTCTCCCTCGCTCTCTTCCAAATCCATTGACCTCAACTCCACAGAACAGGCAGGGAAGTGGAACGTAACCACAGTGCTCTGCCGAGTCTGCTGCTACTGGGTTAAAACACCACTGGCACCAGGAAGGACAGTCAACCAACCACACCGCAGGAGCACATTCACACAGTGCATTGTGGATAGAGTAGTGATGGGAGTTGAGGGTGGTAGTGAACAGTCATGATCTGTATACACAACCATTCTGGAGTAATGGTGGTAGTGTGGGCATCATCATAACTTTAACTAATGCTTCTACATAAAGATATATTTTCCTGTTTCTTCTGAAAGACACTATGTCTAGACCCAAACTTCAACCATCTTTCTCCTTGTCTCTGTTGTCATGGTTACCATATGGAAAGTGATCCTTGGCAAAGAAAGAACTTCAGATGTGGTATGAAGAATAGAGAAAGGAACAGACCACCTACTGATCTCTCAGGCCCCCCTATAATTCAGCCAATCATTGTTCACAGGATAATTAATCATTTCCATATCAACGGTCGCCATGACGCCTGGTTGTCCCATAAGTGGCTCGTTAAGGAACCTTGAGGTCTTTGAAGGTGCCGACTCACCCGCTAAGAATGTTCTGTTCCCGCCCTCTGACACCTAGGAGTGTGTGGATCTATGCGTGTATGTGTGTGTGTGTGTGTTCTTCCTTACATTGTGTGTGTGTGAGTGCGTGTGTGTGTATAATCAAAGTGATTTGAATTTGCATTATATTTATGCTAATTTCCATCTTGTCTCATTATGTCTGAGGCTAAATAGCTCATCACTTAAACTGCTGATATGAATTATGATACAACACAATCATGATATATTGGAACGAACGGTAGAGAATGTAGACAGCAAAATCTTGTGGGTGTGTGTGTGTGTGTGTGTGTATAATGCGCACATGCGTGTGTGTGTGTATAAGAGACAGAGTGTGTCTACGTGATTGTGTGTACCATGCGTGTGTGTGTTTACCCATCACACAGAGGATAAAAATGAATACCTAGGCTAGAGCTGGGACAATACACCGAAAATGATTGACACCGACTACACCGACCACTTATCGTGGGCATTTTTCTGAAATCGTTCATTATGATAAGTAGCCTTCACTAGAGAAATGTGAAGTTTGAATGAAAATACGTTTGCTAATATAGGTGATTGTTAAATGGGACAATTGATAGCTACAGCATCCTTGTCCATATCGCCCAGCTTTGACCCAGGTTATGATTAGCCTGTAGCCTGATTCCATCTTCTACATAGCACACGTCTCTTAAAGACATCCTCACAATAATCATCATGCTGGCTATTCGTTTAGGCCAACAATACTAGACAGATGAACGCAACATCTAACAGGAGTAAAACCACAGGAACTGAGCAAAGTAAATCCTTGATATGTTCTATGAACATAGTCATCACTTCTGTCCAGCTGTCGTTCTGCCTCTGGTTGGGTTCAAATCCATTCAGTTGTACCACAAACTAGGTATCCTCTTGTCCCTTTCCCAGTGCTACTGTACGCTTTGGATTATAGATGTATTTTTGACCCACTGTGTTTATCCTTCTCAGGTCAATTTCTTGCTGAGGTCAGGTGCTAAGGCTAGCGATGTGTTGCTGCTACCGTGCCACTAGTATATTGTTCTAACAGTCAAGGTCAGGACTAGCCATCACAAACATCACTGTTTGGAGCCTTTCTAATAGCCAGAGGACCAATAAAATACTTTGGTGTGTGTGTGTAACACAGATGAGCCTACAGTGGCTGGTTGTTCATTAAAGTGAGTGGAGCAGAGAAATCAACAGGGCAGAGAATGAGCTGACAGGCTATGCCTTCACCTTGCGCCTGACACCAAGACATATGCACCAAAACAGCACACCAATAGACAAACAGACCAAACGACTCAGAGAAGCTGCTTGTTTTGGCCTACAGCTCTTGATGCAACTCTTGCTCATTCCTTGCCACAGTGAGAGAAGGGAGAGGGATAGAGAAATGGAGAGCGAAGGAAAGAGAGCGGTAAGGGCGTGAGAGAGAGTGGGTGAGAAAGAGAGGTGAAAGGTTGAGTGAGTGAGAGGGGAATAGGTTGAGAGGGAGAAGGAGAGAAACAGAGAGCTAGAAAGAGGTGAAAGGTTGAGTGAGTGAGAGGGGAATAGGTTGAGATAGAGAAGGAGAGAATGTGAGAAAGAGGTAAAGGAGGATGTGATAGAGAGAGAGAAGGGCCCTTGAGGCTTGTATATAAAACATGAGCAGCCTCTCCTGCAGCCCCTTATTGATTACACAGCCTGATGAGGTCCACTCTGATCCAGTCAGCAAAAACAAACATTAGCCACCTCTCTACTCAGACAGAACACACAGAGAGAGAGAGCGAGACCCAGTATCCCATGAGCTCCTCAATAGATTTTTTCTGTTTGTGCAATGGGGCTGCTAATGTACTGTATGGGATGGAAATAAGGGGTTAATACAGGGTCAGTCAAGTGGCCCAATGCTTTCTTTACCTCCAGAGGCTATCAACTCAATGAACAACACCACATAACATTCTCTGAAGTCCCTGTCAATACTATTCACTGTTATAACCCAAAGTCTTTGGTTACACATTTACTCATCACATCTCAGGTTCTGAGGAACACACAGCATATCTACCAGTGATGTTTATAAACCCTAGAATGCTAATGCTATGTAATGGCCATTGAGAGGTTTTGCAGCCACCGGTCGGCCATATTGTCACTTCCCAGAGGAGCATTCCTCTATAGGAATCAATGGAATTATACAGTATTTAAATGTAATGTTTCAAGGACAAAATTACATGTATTTAAATACATTTAAATCATTTTTGGGGTTACTACATGATTCCATGTGTTATTCCATAGTGTTGATGTCTTCACTATTATTCTACAATGTAGAATATAGTAAAAATAAAGAAAAACCCTTGAATGAGTAGGTGTGTCCAAAACTTTTGACTGGTACTGTATAAGTCCTTGATATCTAGCACTGTTGACAACATGAACCGATGCTAAGAGAGCAAAAATAAATCACCACAGAAATGTGTAGTGCAGGAATGCCTAAGGGAGAGGTTATGTCCAGCTACAAGCCTCATTCATTATCAGGTGAGAAATAGCTCTGGAGAGAGAGACACTAAAGCAGGTGCTAGATTTACAAAACACAAACCTGCCTGGGAACTTAATCAGATTAGACAGCTAAACCAGGTATCAATGGAGGCATGACTACCTTCCTAGTCCCTAGTTGGACTACATACAGCATGGGTCTGGTACGAGGTGTATTGTAGGTCGAAACGCAACACGGTATTATCTCTGAATTGAAAAGCAGATTGAATAACATCAGCGAAGAAACAACCGCGAGGATTGTACAGAGATCACATTGACTGAGGTCATGATGGACAGACATGGGAAAATGTTGGTGTTTTGTTCAGCTTTGCGTGTAATTTTGTTGATAAAAAATAAAATATAATAATAGTAATAATTATATGAATATTAATCATGATAATATGCCATTTAGCAGACGCCTTTATCCAAAGCGACTTACTGCCGTGCATGCATATGTCACGACATGGCCCTTTGGGGGTGTATATCGTGGCTTCCCACCTCTCTCACTCTCCCCACCGCAAGTTTTATGACTTTACGATAGGTCATAAATACCTGGTAGAAACTGCCATGCAGTATTGAGGGAGAGAGTACCAGAACAAAGAGCTTCTCTTAGTTTAAAACTCCTAATCCCCAAAATGGGAGAACTAAACAATATTTCTACTTTTGAGAATGTGGGAATGGTCCGTGGACTCTTAAGGGACAGTCATGTCAAGTGTGTTACATTTTGTGATCTCATGAAGGACAGGAAACACACATAACTGTATCTTTTAAGGTTTACATTTAAATATTGTGAAACGTATGTGATTAAACATGAAACTATTTGTGAAAAGATGTAATGTCATGTTAACCTTCTAAATCAGAGTATGGATTTTCATATAAAGCTGAACTAGTCAGGGGTGCGTCACCTGAGTGGGTGTATTCACTGTTGTGGTCATCCTGTCTTGGTTGGCGTCCCCCCCTTGGGTTGTGCCGTGGCGGAGATCTTTGTGGGCTATACTTAGCCTTGTCTCAGGAGGGTAAGTTGGTGGTTGAAGATATCCCTTTAGTGGTGTGGGGGCTGTGCTTTGGCAAAGTGGGTGGGGTTATATCCTTCCTGTTTGGCCATGTCCGGGGGTGTCCTCGGATGGGGCCACAGTGTCTCCTGACCCCTCCTGTCTCAGCCTCCAGTATTTATGCTGCAGTAGTTTATGTGTCGGGGGGCTAGGGTCAGTTTGTTATATCTGGAGTACTTCTCCTGTCCTATTCGGTGTCCTGTGTGAATCTAAGTGTGCATTCTCTAATTCTCTCCTTCTCTCTTTCTTTCTCTCTCTCGGAGGACCTGAGCCCTAGGACCATGTCCCAGGACTACCTGACATGATGCCTCCTTGCTGTCCCCAGTCCACCTGGCCATGCTGCTGCTCCAGTTTCAACTGACCTGCGCCCTAGGACCATGCCCCAGGACTACCTGACATGATGACTCCTTGCTGTCCCCAGTCCACCTGGCCATGCTGCTGCTCCAGTTTCAACTGTTCTGCCTTATTATTATTCGACCATGCTGGTCATTTATGAACATTTGAACATCTTGGCCATGTTCTGTTATAATCTCCACCCAGCACAGCCAGAAGAGGACTGGCCACCCCACATAGCCTGGTTCCTCTCTAGGTTTCTTCCTAGGTTTTGGCCTTTCTAGGGAGTTTTTTCTAGCCACCGTGCTACTACACCTGCATTGCTTGCTGTTTGGGGTTTTAGGCTGGGTTTCTGTACAGCACTTTGAGATATCAGCTGATGTACGAAGGGCTATATAAATACATTTGATTTGATTTGATCACAAGTATAAAACACCATCCTACAAGATATACATTAAGTTAGAGAACGCCGGGACAGAGTTCCCACATTGGAATGGCTACAATTCTATAGACCATACAGCTGTAGTTTTGGCTACACGGCTGGAAATGGTTCAACTCTGAGACTATCGATCACTACAGGAGCAAATTCTAGACGCATAATTACTAGTCTGCAGCTAGAAATTAAGTAAGTCTAGAACGAGAATACAGACAACCGCTGAAGCATCTATTCTTTGAGAACATTTCCGAATGGTACTCTGAAGTATCCATTATAACCACCGACAACCATGAAAGACATTGTGACTTCTGGGAAAGTTAACCAGAGACTCTAATGAACTCTACAGGATGATTGAGGATTTCAACAGAGAAGACAACAAAGACATACGAGCAGAAATATATACATTGCAATTATTCTCGAATGATCGGCCGTTCATGTACAAAGGATTAGCATTTCAATGATTATAATTATCCACTGTGTGTAGTGAATCCATTTTGTCTTTCCCGCTCTTTCTCAGTCCCCACCCCTTTCCTTTGTCTACCAAGCCGTCATATCGGCTTAGCCCACTAGGGACTTTTCTATCATTGTTAGTAACCAATATCTACTGTTTGTTTGTTAAGTATTTCTGTCATTAGTTAGTTAGCAAACAAATAATTAAGCCAATTTGTATATTGCTGATTCATTATGGAAACTTAGGGTTGGTGCAGATATCCAAGAGTTTGCGATGTTCAGTAATGAGAACTGATGAGGTAACAATTAATAATTCATTAATAGAAGACTAATTGATCAGATATGAAAATATCTGTAGAGTTATATTCAGAAAACAGTTTCTGTGGTGCCCCGACTTCCTTGTGAAATTAATGTTTACATGATTTGTTTAATCACGTAATATTTAAACCTAGGAGCACTGATTTGATATAAATAAGTCTTCACATTTAATGATTAATGTCCAGACATCACAAATTCATTTGTTGTATGGGTGGCCCCAACAAGAATCAAACCCACAACCCTTGGTGTTGTAAGCACCATGGTCTACAGGCAGACAGAACTTACCAGCTGAGCCCAAAGTTCTGTTGCTCCGGTTGAATCCTGCACTCCTGCCACCCTCCTCGCCCAGGTTGCTAGGCAAACCAGAGCCCAGTGCGTGAGACCAGGCTGTATCTTCTTCCACTGGGGGTCCGGAGGGCAGCGCCAAGGGCCCACTTTCTGGACCCTCACCTCCCTGCTCTCCAGATCTCTCCACTGAGACCCAGGAGAGGGACAATGAGGCCTCCTTGGAGCTTCCCTGGATGACTGAGGCTGTGGGTGGAGGGGCTAGAGCTCCAGTACCTGGTCTGGATGGAGGGGAAGAGTCTCTGCTGTCTGACCCAGCAGGGGAGCTGCTGACTGGTGGTTGAGTTGTGCTGCGACTGGCTCCTGACTGCTCCTTCCTTGTGGTTCTCTCGTTGGATGTGAACTGGATCTTCCCTCTCGCCTCTTCGGAGGCCCCCTCAGCACTCCCCTCCTCTTTCCCCATCACTCTCTCTCTCCTAACACTGGCCAGGCCATCTGCTCTAGTGGGAATATAATCCGGCTGGGGCGAGATCTCAACTTTTGATGGGGCCACACGTACCAACGTCCCCCCTTTGGGCTGAGTGGTGTCTGGGACAGCCTCCCGTCCTCCAGGGGTGGAGGAGGAGGCAGCGGACTGGCTCTCTGAGGCTGGGGTAGAGGTGAGCCGGGCTGGGGAGGACGAGGGCTCACCAGTGGTTGGTATATCATCTAGTTCCCCCAGCCCTAAGCTATCCCACCACCCATGACCCCATGAGAGTAAACCTGCAGGTTTTAGAGGAGTTAGAGGAGGCAGTGGGAGAGATAGGATAGAGAAGGAAGGAGAAGAGGGAAGGGGCAGGAGCTGTAAGAAGAACGAGAGAGCGAGAGATCCTGCCAGAGCATAGCGGAGAGCATATCGTGTATACACTGTGCTCCCAGAGATACAAAACCAATACCTCTAAGCCTTTGTCTTCTATTGTGCCTCTATTTCTTTAATGTTTTATAGTTTTACCATCCCAGAAAACCCTTCATTAGAAGAAAAGGCTTAAATAATGCAGACAACAATGCCTAAGGCTCCTTTCTCTGTTAAACATGAGTTGAATGGGGCCAGAGAACATATCTGTATTAATGAAGCTTAGACTACTGAAAAGGGCAGTAAAACAGTTTCTGACCCAGACTAACATGCAAGCACACACTCACAAACACAGTGTCTCTTTCTCTCTTTTCTTTCTCTCTACTTGTTTGTCTCAGTATCACAACCAAAATAAAGCAAAAAGTCCGCACTAACCTGGAGCAGGAGAGCCAGGAGAACCGGTGGGCACAGTCCCGCTCTCAGTCCCCCCCGTAGTTCCCCTTCTCTCCACCTCTGGACTGCCTCTTCCTGGGGTACCTTCTGTCACCCCTGCCAGGTAGTTCCACGGCTTCCACATGGACTTCACTATCTTGGCCATCACCTTTAGACAGAGACCACCATACAGCCAATACAATGAATTTACTGTAATACAATTAACAATACTAGAGCCACAAAGAGCCTGTATGCCAAAGTACCCTGATGATACAGTACTTGTAATAAATCAATATTGTAAAAATGTAGCAACCTTTCTGTCAGTGGGGGCTGATAACTCCTCTTTCTGTGTGGTAGAACTTGGACCGTGGCTGGGGGTGGCTGGAGGTCTCAGGAAAACTCCAGAGTTAGGGTCCATGTCTCCCAGGTCTCCCCAGGCTAGAGATCTCTCTCCTGGGCTCAGCTGCAGGGTGACATACCCCTCAGAGGACTCTGAGGACCAGAGGTCTGAAGCTGAGAAGATCAACACATTGAATTACAGTAACAATAAGCATCCAAAACCAGGTGCTTTGGTCAAAAGGAATATGTGCAATAGAATATCCTTTTAGATGTGGTTCAAGTTTCTTACAAGAGCCGGCCTCTTCCTCCAGATCAACCAATCCTGACCAGGTCGAAGGTGTGAGGTCACCAGAAGGTGAAAGGTTACGGCTCCCTGTGAAGATGGGAGAGAAGGGAGGATTATTCACAGAATAAGAAAAACCTTCTTGCCATTCAACCATGTTGAAAACCCATTACTCTACATCTATCCATTCATCTCCACACCCACCTGTGGTCGGGGGGCTGCTGCTGGTCTCAGTAGCCAGGGAAAGGCTGTCTGTTCCTGGAGTGCCTGTGTCGCTGGGGCCGGTCAGGTAGCTCCAGGGCTTCCACAGAGACGCGTAGATCTTAGAGATGGGGCCTGGCTTCTTTACGTTCCCTGATGAAACCATGAGGAATTGAAGAGCATACATGTGCAGGAGACGTCACAACCCAATGAATGAACAATGACTGACGGTTCATGGTCAGTATGTGCAATACATTCCTGTCTAATGAATCATCTCTCTCCTCTCTCTTACGCGCTCTTCCACTTCCTACAAGTCTATCCAGCACTTCCACTGTATAAAGAGGATTCTAATATCCCATAACTCTTTGCATAATTTAGGAATAATTCTTAACAAAAGGGACCAGCTATGCTATAGTAGTTTGCAACAGCGGTGGGTCTCATGAATCAAATTATTCTCAAAAGCTTCCTCATAGAATTATTAGGTTGTCTTAACCAGTGTTGCTATGGTTACGTCCTTGGCAAAGCATGTCACGGTGGGCAACAGCATCGTCATGCTTACTTCACAAACCATCCATTTCAATGACATGGTGATTCAGTAGAGATGGTTAAGTCATACTGTAGCTACAACTCTAAGAATAATTGAATCAGTGAATGGAGGAAAGGCCTTGGACGTTTTATCATCGTGATGTTACATTATGAACTTTGTGTTTATCAGTGACTCGTGTAAGAGAAGTTTCCATTTTAGCCTAACACTGACAATGTAACCTATGAACTCTGAACTCTTGGACTCCAGATCTGGACTTCATTCTCACCTCTGTAGCAATAGGCATCATAGAGCGGTGTGGCGTCCGTAGCATTGGCAGATCCGCTGCTGGTTGTGGTTTCACTTGTGTTTAGAACGACGGTCCAGACCCCTGGCTGGTCCCCTCCACAGCCCTGCCTGGGCTGGGTGATAGGGTAGCGGACACTGCCGTCAGAGAGCCAGCCTGGAGCACAGCTGTCCAGCCCAGCCTTCCAGGCCAGGTAGAGCTGCCCCACCGTGGCCAACTGTCCCCCCAGGGAGATGCAGCGTTCTGAGGCAGAGGATAGGGTCAGACGCCCTGGGACCCATGAGTGGAATACCTCACCTGGATAGAGAGAGGTGGGTGGGGGGGGGGAATCGAGAGAGAGGAGGTTCTGACTCAGATATCTTTATTGTCCTTTCACAAGCCTACAAATTCACAAGCCAATTTTATTAAAGTGAGTCAGGAGTGGAAGTGAGATGTTTCTGTGTGTGTCTGCCTGTGTGTGTGTGTGCGTGCGTACAGCCATGCGTGTGTGTGTGTGTGTGTGTGTCTCACCGTCCAGTTCCTCGGCGAAACAGTAGACATCAAACAGCTCATTAGGGTCTCTCTTCCCATAATTCCTCACACCAGCCGAGTACTCCTGTTGTCCATAGCAACCACGCTCTGGTGACTGGATAGGATAGCTGTGGAGATAATATTAATAGGATCAGAGTCAGAAAACTAGGCTCTGTGTTCGCACCAGATGTTCAAAATATCAAACTACGGCTGTCCTCCAAACAGTATGCGGTCTTCGTTGTATTGTGAGCGAGTGTTGGATGTGACAGGAGTGACTGGGTCAGCTCTGTGTGTGTGTGTGTGTGTGTGCGCGCCCACCGGACAGTCTGGTCAGAGAGCCATCCGGCAGCACAGTTTGCATAGCCATTGTAGAAAACTGCCCACAGCTGGGCCGGCGTGGCGATGAGGGCAGAGTTCTCCTGACAGACCCACTGGGCGTCATCGAATGAGAGGGCGTAACGGTCACTAGGAGACCGGTAATGGAACACAACACCTGAGAGGAGAGACACAGAGGTGAGGTGACTGACAGACACATTCTCTTTCTTCTCTCTCTTTCTCTCTCTCCCCCTCGCTTGTATTTTTCTCTTTCTTGATCAACGCCTCAAGGACACACACATACAGCACACGTATTCACAACAACAAAAAACAAGCACTCAATTTGAGCAGCATACGACACAGCCACACACAGGTCTGGGTTGTGATGCCAAGTGTGTATTTGTCTCAGACAAACAGATGGGAGCTTGTACAACCAATTAGATCATTAGGATGTTCATTCACTGGCGAAGGTCACCCAATGAAATGTTACTCTCCATGTGGCATTGTAAGACACTAAATGATTATGCTAATATTCACATCGGAATGTGGAAAGATGTTTTTTCTCCCTTTTGTTCCCTCCTCTGCAGATGTTTGTTCCCTCCTCTGCAGATGTTTGTTCCCTCCTCTGCAGATGTTTGTTCCCTCCTCTGCAGATGTTTGTTCCCTCCTCTGCAGATGTTTGTTCCCTCCT
The DNA here is from genome assembly GCF_002021735.2 of Oncorhynchus kisutch. NCBI lineage: Eukaryota > Metazoa > Chordata > Actinopteri > Salmoniformes > Salmonidae > Oncorhynchus > Oncorhynchus kisutch. The sequence goes on along the minus strand of NC_034200.2, from coordinate 3,770,909 downwards.
CTGCAGATGTTTGTTCCCTCCTCTGCAGATGTTTGTTCCCTCCTCTGCAGATGTTGGTTCCCTCCTCTGCAGATGTTGGTTCCCTCCTCTGCAGATGTTGGTTCCCTCCTCTGCAGATGTTGGTTCCCTCCTCTGCAGATGTTGGTTCCCTCCTCTGCAGATGTTGGTTCCCTCCTCTGCAGATGTTGGTTCCCTCCTCTGCAGATGTTGGTTCCCTCCTCTGCAGATGTTGGTTCCCTCCTCTGCAGATGTTGGTTCCCTCCTCTGCAGATGTTGGTTCCCTCCTCTGCAGATGTTTGTTCCCTCCTCTGCAGATGTTTGTTCCCTCCTCTGCAGATGTTGGTTCCCTCCTCTGCAGATGTTGGTTCCCTCCTCTGCAGATGTTGGTTCCCTCCTCTGCAGATGTTGGTTCCCTCCTCTGCAGATGTTTGTTCCCTCCTCTGCAGCAGTATATCGGATGTCCGTGATATTGCCCAACTGACAGATTATACAGGTGCACTGGTCGGCAACCAAATCGGTTCACCGTTCCCATTCGAAACAGAAAACCGCTGTGCTCTTTTAGCTGCAGTTCATGGAAGAGCAGTCACAGGGTACTTGTCATTGGTATTCAATCCATGTGCTTAATATTAATGACAGTGTTACGGACTATTAGTCTGTTAATATGAACCCGTAATGACAACACAAACAGAAGCACAGAAAAGTAAGTCTGGAGAAAGTAATTGTGATATTGATATGATGAATCAATGTAATTAGTGTTGAATGAGATAAAGGAGGCTTTGTCCCAACACTCAATGGGAAGGACCAATGGTCATTAAGTAAAAGGTCACATTTTCACACTGAGGTTTCTAAGATGCTATTAATGATCATTTGGAAGGGACAAAGAGCTTGGTTATCCACCGTATGGATTTGTCGAGCTTTCAGAAATACAATAAGTAGGCTTTTCACTATTGATGAACTCTACTCCACAACTGTAAAAATGAGAAGTGATTCACCAAACACACTAATTCAAGAATTCAAAGAAGGTACTTCTTGTAATTGTTGCAAATAAAGATATACTGTATTAAATCGGAGAGAAAACTTCAATTACAACGACATACAGTCAGTTACAGTATAAACTCCTCACCCATGACCACAAGGGGCAATACGTCTCGCTCGTAGTTGTCGCCCACGACAACCTGGCAGTGGTAGGTGCCTGTGTCGTTGCTACGGAGGCCTGAGATCTCCATGGTAGCATTTAGGTTGTTGGCAGCGTATCCAAGCAACCTGACCCGCCCAGCGAAAGCCTTATTCACCTTCACCACGTCACCTTTGGCAAAAAGTTACAAAATATGTTTGTTTTTCTATGAAAACATAATTTGGTCATAATGAATGACTTGTTGTAATCCAAAAATCCAAATGTGGCGTGTGTAAGTGTTGATTGAAATGAATATCCTACTGGTTGAAACAGTCTACGACCATGTTGGTTGAAACACTATCATTGAATCATTAGCTTTAATTTCAGACTATTGTTACTTTCTTTACCTTTGGCTGAGAGAACCATCTGCTCCAGGGGATCCCCCATTCCTCCACGCAGTACCCAGGTTCGGGTCCACTGGATATGGGGAGGCTGGCTAGAGGGGCTGGGCTCACTGGGCTCGTGGGTGAAGACGCAGGGGAGGTGAGCGAACCCGGCCAGTGGCTCCTGTACGGTAGGGTGGATGACTCTACGCATGTTCACTATGGAGGCTGCCTCGCTCACCCCTATGGAGAGGAAGAAGAAGAGGCAGGGTGGATGACTCTACGCATGTTCACTATGGAGGCTGCCTCGCTCACCCCTATGGAGAGGAAGAAGAAGAGGCAGGGTGGATGACTCTATGCATGTTCACTATGGAGGCTGCCTCGCTCACGCCTAAGGAGAGGAAGAAGAAGAGGCAGGGTGGATGACTCTATGCATGTTCACTATGGAGGCTGCCTCGCTCACCCCTATGGAGAGGAAGAAGAAGAGGCAGGGTGGATGACTCTATGCATGTTCACTATGGAGGCTGCCTCGCTCACCCCTATGGAGAGGAAGAAGAAGAGGCAGGGTGGATGACTCTATGCATGTTCACTATGGAGGCTGCCTCGCTCACGCCTAAGGAGAGGAAGAAGAAGAGGCAGGGTGGATGACTCTATGCATGTTCACTATGGAGGCTGCCTCGCTCACCCCTATGGAGAGGAAGAAGAAGAGGCAGGGTGGGTGACTCTATGCATGTTCACTATGGAGGCTGCCTCGCTCACCCCTATGGAGAGGAAGAAGAAGAGGCAGGGTGGGTGACTCTATGCATGTTCACTATGGAGGCTGCCTCGCTCACCCCTATGGAGAGGAAGAAGAAGAGGCAGGGTGGATGACTCTATGCATGTTCACTATGGAGGCTGCCTCGCTCACGCCTAAGGAGAGGAAGAAGAAGAGGCAGGGTGGATGACTCTATGCATGTTCACTATGGAGGCTGCCTCGCTCACCCCTAAGGAGAGGAAGAAGAAGAGGCAGGGTGGATGACTCTATGCATGTTCACTATGGAGGCTGCCTCGCTCACCCCTATGGAGAGGAAGAAGAAGAGGCAGGGTGGATGACTCTATGCATGTTCACTATGGAGGCTGCCTCGCTCACCCCTAAGGAGAGGAAGAAGAAGAGGCAGGGTGGATGACTCTATGCATGTTCACTATGGAGGCTGCCTCGCTCACCCCTAAGGAGAGGAAGAAGAAGAGGCAGGGTGGATGACTCTATGCATGTTCACTATGGAGGCTGCCTCGCTCACCCCTATGGAGAGGAAGAAGAAGAGGCAGGGTGGATGACTCTATGCATGTTCACTATGGAGGCTGCCTCGCTCACGCCTAAGGAGAGGAAGAAGAAGAGGCAGGGTGGATGACTCTATGCATGTTCACTATGGAGGCTGCCTCGCTCACCCCTATGGAGAGGAAGAAGAAGAGGCAGGGTGGATGACTCTATGCATGTTCACTATGGAGGCTGCCTCGCTCACCCCTATGGAGAGGAAGAAGAAGAGGCAGGGTGGATGACTCTATGCATGTTCACTATGGAGGCTGCCTCGCTCACGCCTAAGGAGAGGAAGAAGAAGAGGCAGGGTGGATGACTCTATGCATGTTCACTATGGAGGCTGCCTCGCTCACCCCTATGGAGAGGAAGAAGAAGAGGCAGAGTGGGTGACTCTATGCATGTTCACTATGGAGGCTGCCTCGCTCACCCCTATGGAGAGGAAGAAGAAGAGGCAGGGTGGATGACTCTATGCATGTTCACTATGGAGGCTGCCTCGCTCACGCCTAAGGAGAGGAAGAAGAAGAGGCAGGGTGGATGACTCTATGCATGTTCACTATGGAGGCTGCCTCGCTCACCCCTAAGGAGAGGAAGAAGAAGAGGCAGGGTGGATGACTCTATGCATGTTCACTATGGAGGCTGCCTCGCTCACCCCTATGGAGAGGAAGAAGAAGAGGCAGGGTGGATGACTCTATGCATGTTCACTATGGAGGCTGCCTCGCTCACCCCTAAGGAGAGGAAGAAGAAGAGGCAGGGTGGATGACTCTATGCATGTTCACTATGGAGGCTGCCTCGCTCACCCCTAAGGAGAGGAAGAAGAAGAGGCAGGGTGGATGACTCTATGCATGTTCACTATGGAGGCTGCCTCGCTCACCCCTATGGAGAGGAAGAAGAAGAGGCAGGGTGGGTGACTCTATGCATGTTCACTATGGAGGCTGCCTCGCTCACCCCTAAGGAGAGGAAGAAGAAGAGGCAGGGTGGATGACTCTATGCATGTTCACTATGGAGGCTGCCTCGCTCACCCCTATGGAGAGGAAGAAGAAGAGGCAGGGTGGATGACTCTATGCATGTTCACTATGGAGGCTGCCTCGCTCACCCCTAAGGAGAGGAAGAAGAAGAGGCAGGGTGGATGACTCTATGCATGTTCACTATGGAGGCTGCCTCGCTCACCCCTATGGAGAGGAAGAAGAGGAAGGGTCGTGAGGGAAAAAGGGAAGAAGAGATCAAATGTACTCCTATGCGTTCACTCAATATGGGGGCCGATCTACCCACCATTGGCTTGAATGGTGAGTCTATTTCTATGTAAGATCCTCAAGTAAGCTAAGACAGACAGGAGTAATGGTTAGTTCCGTCAGTTTGGTCAATTAGAGCCAAGCCAATTACCTATTGAGAGAGCAGAAGAGGAATGAGAGGAGCTGAGATTCCAGGGAGCCATACTTAACCAGACCTCTGGGATTCATTACCAGAGTAACACTCAGAGAATGTTCCGGAACCCAACTCGGTGAAACTCCATTCCAGTAGAGGTGACACAACAGCACTGTGTAGAGTCACACACACACACACACACACACACACACACACACACACACACACACACACACACACACACACACACACACGTGCATGCACACGCACACACTTGACACTTGGCTGGGTAGACAGATAATTAATTCCAATTTCAGTATGCTTATTTCATCACATTCATATCTGCATTCATGCACCTGCTTTCCCTCTCTCGCTCTCTTTCTCCTCTCTCGCTCTCTTTCTCTGTCCCGCATCCCCCTGTTTCTTTTCCCCCTCTTTCGTTCTCTCCCCTCTCTACCACTAACCTCTCTGTCCCCCCTTTCCTCTCTTCTCCTTTCCCTCACCCCTCCACCACTAACCTCTCTGTCCCCCCTTTCCTCTCTTCTCCTTTCCCTCACTCCCTCACCCCTCCCCTCTCTACCACTAACCTCTCTGTCCCCCCTTTCCTTTCCTCTCTTCTCCTTTCCCTCACCCCTCCCCTCTCTACCACTAACCTCTCTGTCCCCCCTTTCCTCTCTTCTCCTTTCCCTCACCTCTCTTTGATTTGATTGGACGTAAAAGTGTCGGGACGGTGTTTGCCGCACAAAGAACAGGGTTCATCACTCTGCAGGTGGGCATCAGTAGTGAGATACAGCCTCAGGGTAACCATGGAAATGGGAATACCGGTAAAGGCCAACTACAAGGCTCTCCCATCTACATTTAGATTGGAATGTCTTCACAAGTGGAACACCCCTAGAGAGAATCCTCATGTCAGTATTCTAACAATCAGCTTTATCCCCAAGCCAGAAGTAATCACAAACACTGTTTGGTACGTGGAGAGAGAGAGAGAGAGAGAGAGACAGACAGAGAGATGAACACAGATAACTGTGAATGGAAAAACAGATGGAATTGACAGCAGAAAAAGGAAACAGGGAGACTCCTAAAAATGGAAATAAGGGGGAGATGACACGGAGGACTTTCTAACAATGGAAATAAGGGGGGAGATGACACGGAGGACTTTCTAACAATGGAAATAAGGGGGGAGATGACACGGAGGACTTTCTAAAAATGGAAATAAGGGGGAGATGACACGGAAGACTTTCTAACAATGGAAATAAGGGGGGAGATGACACGGAGGACATTCTAACAATGGAAATAAGGGGGGAGATGACACGGAGGACTTTCTAACAATGGAAATAAGGGGGGAGATGACACGGAGGACTTTCTAACAATGGAAATAAGGGGGGAGATGACACGGAGGACTTTCTAACAATGGAAATAAGGGGGGAGATGACACGGAGGACTTTTACTGTCATCAACAGAAGCCGCTCTACTATTGTATGCTCGTCAGAGTGGCAAACCGTGTGTAGATCTTGCCAGTATTAGGCCTTACGAAGTGTCAATCAAGGATGTATTGTTCCTATCATTCGTCTCATTCTGGTCCCTGCCTATTACTAATGGTTGACAAGTTTCATGCAGTGCAGCGTTGACATACAGGAGCCCTGACAGTGATATGAGAGAGAAGCACGTTATTCAGTCGTGTCTGTTCTGCTACTGCATAGCTGTCTTCACTTCTGCCGGGCTCGTCAAATAGGATGGTTCCTCAGCTTCATGTCAATAAGTGATAGATATACAATCACACACACATCAAAGCCCAGCAGAGTCAAAGACCTCGAGGCATTCTCTCCCAGCAAATGCATGCCTTTCCATCCCCCAGCCATCCATCTATTAGCTGGGATATCCATGGCAACAGCAGCTGGAGGATAGTGTCCAGATAGGTTGTGTGGTGTGTGGTGTGTGGGGGAAGGTTAGGTAGGAGAGTGTTATACCGTAACCTGTGAGTGGCCTCTGAGACCCTTCGTCCATCTGAGCAACAGAGAGCAATAACACACACGTACATGCACGTGTGTACCAGACACGCACGCACGCACACACACACACACACACACACACTCTCTCTCACACTCAATGACATTACAGTATCTGCTTTTGAGCCAAATCCCATTAAGTTCTTTCAAATAATGTAGACCATGACGGAGACGAAACGAGGAAAGGATGGTAACTACAGATGTAGGATCTTAATTTGATCACTCTTTTGTTGCTTACACTTTTCCTGGCAGGAAATGCAAACCTGTAGTGTATTAGAGGTTCTGAAAGGCTTCGAAAGTTTGTAATTTCCACTTTAATGTAAGATTTGATGAATCAAAAAATGTATCAACCCCTACAAAAAAAGAATCCCATAATAATTACCATTTCCTGTTGCTGAATGATTATTCTTCTGCTGTAGCAAACTGGGTCAAATGAAGATCCTACATCTGTATCTAAGCCTATTGGGACACAGTCAGTTTGTGGTTCCTGTAACATCACAGGTTTTAACCACATGCTAAGATAGACTTCCTGTCTTCGTTGCTCCAGCACAGGACAATTTGACGCAGTGTAATTGAACAGACGGTCAACTAAATTACCATCAATGGGTCTGGAACAGTTCCAGCACACTCCCACAGAGCCTGTCTGCAAACATCCACATCGTGTTTCTCCGTTACAACATTCAAACTACACAATCAAAAAGTAGTAGCAGTCAACATTACTACTGATCCGAAACTTGTTCGCTCGGGCCACATTTTCGGCTTCTATTTTCCAAAAATGTGCCTGGGATTTCCAGCAGCACCTCGTGTTGATGATGTGTTGTCCACCAGCTTCCCAGAAACTGAGGGCTGATACCAGTGTGTCAGAATGAAGGATGAGCAGAAACTGAGGGCTGAAACCAGTGTGCATGTCAGAATGAAGGATGAGTAGAAACTGAGGGCTGAAACCAATGTGCATGTCAGAATGAAGGATGAGCACAGATAAGAGCACTCACCTAGGCCAGCACACAGAAGCAGCAGCAGAGACGGGACAGCCTGTCGAGCAGGTACATGCACAGCCACGGCCATCCTGGACCTGCAAAGAGAGGGGGGGGGGGAGATAGGTAGATGGAAAGAGAAGGCGAGAGAGAGAGGGGGGGATAGACGGGGACAGAGACCATTAAGATTCACGTTGCATGGTTAAAGTAGTATTTGTCTGTCAATCTCTCACTCTCTCTCTTCCACTTCTCCCCAGGTACATTCTGTAGGTCAATGGGCTATGAGCACGTACACTGCGTGTGTTCCGTGTGTCCTGTCCTGTTTGTGTACCTCGTGTTGCATCCCCTCACCAAAGAGTGAGCTGCATAAATATTAAAAGCTTATTTTGTCTCCATTCTTCTATTGTATTATGCAAGAGGACGGAATCTTTGCGCTAAGCCCTGTTGAGCTGCTAGATCACTTTCAATGTGCGCAGACATGGCGACCTTTGACCTATTCTCCATGTTGGAAATCCTGAACCACATGAGGAATGAGCCTCTGGCAGAGAGGGAGTCGTGCAGAGAGCCTGGCTGCGAGCCCAACCCCTCTCAGTCAACACAGAAAGACAAGACAGAAGTAACATTGACAGTAGAGCATCTAAGAATGGCCGAGGGGGATGGAGCATTCAAAGAAATGGAATGTGGGTTTGGTATCTTTGTGGTATAGGAGGAAACTGTGCAAACTGACAATAACGTTTTATTCCATCTTTCTCCCATTCCTGAAAATGCGTCGCCTCTTCGCCTACTGTACAACCACGCTTGCAATTACAACCAGCCCTGAATTTAAATGGCTTAGAGGACATGTCCATAGGATGAGGAAAATCAGTCGAGCATTCAAAGGGTGTATAGACAAGCTACGTAAAGATCAAATGATTTGTGCGAAGAACTGGCAACCGGGAAATCCTGTGTTCAGACGGTTTTGCATGTACCAGGGCAACTCCAGGTGTACAGTGCCTTGCGAAAGTATTCGGCCCCCTTGAACTTTGCGACCTTTTGCCACATTTCAGGCTTCAAACAAAGATATAAAACTGTATTTTTTTGTGAAGAATCAACAACAAGCGGGACACAATCATGAAGTGGAACGACATTTATTGGATATTTCAAACTTTTTTAACAAATCAAAAACTGAAAAATTGGGCGTGCAAAATTATTCAGCCCCTTTACTTTCAGTGCAGCAAACTCTCTCCAGAAGTTCAGTGAGGATCTCTGAATGATCCAATGTTGACCTAAATGACTAATGATGATAAATACAATCCACCTGTGTGTAATCAAGTCTCCGTATAAATGCACCTGCACTGTGATAGTCTCAGAGGTCCATTAAAAGCGCAGAGAGCATCATGAAGAACAAGGAACACACCAGGCAGGTCCGAGATACTGTTGTGAAGAAGTTTAAAGCCGGATTTGGATACAAAAAGATTTCCCAAGCTTTAAACATCCCAAGGAGCACTGTGCAAGCGATAATATTGAAATGGAAGGAGTATCAGACCACTGCAAATCTACCAAGACCTGGCAGTCCCTCTAAACTTTCAGCTCATACAAGGAGAAGACTGATCAGAGATGCAGTCAAGAGGCCCATGATCACTCTGAATGAACTGCAGAGATCTACAGCTGAGGTGGGAGACTCTGTCCATAGGACAACAATCAGTCGTATATTGCACAAATCTGGCCTTTATGGAAGGGTGGCAAGAAGAAAGCCATTTCTTAAAGATATCCATAAAAGTGTCGTTTAAAGTTTGCCACAAGCCACCTGGGAGACACACCAAACATGTGGAAGAAGGTGCTCTGGTCAGATGAAACCAAAATTGAACTTTTTGGCAACAATGCAAAACGTTATGTTTGGCATAAAAGCAACACAGCTCATCACCCTGAACACACCATCCCCACTGTCAAACATGGTGGTGGCAGCATCATGGTTTGGGCCTGCTTTTCTTCAGCAGGGACAGGGAAGATGGTTAAAATGTATGGGAAGATGGATGGAGCCAAATACAGGACCATTCTGGAAGAAAACCTGATGGAGTCTGCAAAAGACCTGAGACTGGGACGGAGATTTGTCTTCCAACAAGACAATGATCCAAAACATAAAGCAAAATCTACAATGGAATGGTTCAGAAATAAATATATCCAGGTGTTAGAATGGCCAAGTCAAAATCCAGACCTGAATCCAATCGAGAATCTGTGGAAAGAACTGAAAACTGCTGTTCACAATTGCTCTCCATCCAACCTCACTGAGCTCGAGCTGTTTTGCAAGGAGGAATGGGAAAAAATGTCAGTCTCTCGATGTGCAAAACTGATAGAGACATACCCCAAGCGACTTACAGCTGTAATCGCAGCAAAAGGTGGCGCTACAAAGTATTAACTTAAGGGGGCTGAATAATTTTACACGCCCAATTTTTCAGTTTTTGATTTGTTAAAAACGTTTGAAATATCCAATAAATGTCGTTCCACTTCATGATTGTGTCCCACTTGTTGTTGATTCTTCACAAAAAAATACAGTTTTATATCTTTATGTTTGAAGCATGAAATGTGGCAAAAGGTCGCAAAGTTCAAGGGGGCCGAATACTTTCGCAAGGCACTGTATACTAACCAGCCTCACCCTATTCACTACAGCCATTGGATGTCGTTGATGCCTTCTTCTAAGACTCCTTTCTGCACGTCTTCCCTTATTTCACAACCAGAGTTGTCTTAGTCGGAGAAAAGAACTCAAGGAGGCTCTAGACTGTGTCGGCGAATGGGGCTGTCCATTCTGAATGTATGGGCTGACTACAAGACATTCAAAGAGGGCCGACAGAGCACACAGTAGAGATCCAACCAGGCAACCACCACTGTGATAGACAGGTCTGGGAGAAGGGAGATACAGTCTTGCTCTGTGTTGAGCTGCTGTCCATCAGTGCAGAACTTAGCTATCATGACTTCAGCGGGAAAGGAAGCCTATCCCCCCCCTCCCCTGCCTCAAAGCATTCCACCAAGTCTTTCAGTGGGATTCTCCCTTAAAGCTTGCTAAGGAGGATTTCCGGCACTTCCAAACCTAAATGGAAATCGAAGGATGAAACTGCTATGCGCCACAAGAGAAATTGAAAACCAGTGAAATACACAGAATTGATCCATCCATCTTTCCACCCCATGTTTGTGTAAGGAAGGGGGACACCTCTAAATTACTCCCTACGATCGCATACATCTAGTGGGCATGAGCTCTCTCCCCGGCCCGCTCTCATTACCACAGATATGAGCAGGCTTGTGTGTGTGTGTGTGTGTGTGTGTGTGTATCTCTACAGTATACGCCTTCCAACTCAGCTCAGACTCACATAAATAGAGTCAGCAGTGACTGAGGGCCGTTCAGTCCCTTCAGTTAATCAACCCACTAGCTGCTCCGGTCTGGATTCATGATACACAGGCACCTGAGAGCACTTCATCTGTCTCAGTGACACACACAAACACACACAAATTATGCTCTTTCCCAGAGGAGGCAATAAAAGAAACGTGCGCACACATGCCATGCTGACACACGTCACACATACAACACATAACAAACTCTGTATGTTCTGTCCCCTCTACCTGGCCGTGGATGGAATATCGCTCTAGTCTCCTTCTACTGGCAGAGGACCTACACGGCCTTCAGAAAGTATTCACACCCCTTTTTCCACTTTTTCTTGTGTTACAGCCTGAATTGAAAATGGATTCAATTGAGATTTTGTGTGACTGGCCTACACGCAATACCCCATAATGTCAATAGCCCATAATGTCAATACCCCATTAATGTCAATACCCCATTAATGTCAATACCCCATAATGTCAATACCCCATTAATGTCAATACCCCATTAATGTCAATACCCCATTAATGTCAATACCCCATAATGTCAATACCCCATTAATGTCAATACCCCATTAATGTCAATACCCCATTAATGTCAATACCCCATTAATGTCAATACCCCATTAATGTCAATACCCCATTAATGTCAATACCCCATTAATGTCAATACCCCATAATGTCAATACCCCATTAATGTCAATACCCCATTAATGTCAATACTCCATTAATGTCAATACCCCATTAATGTCAATACCCCATTAATGTCAATACCCCATTAATGTCAATACCCATAATGTCTATACCCCATTAATGTCAATACCCCATTAATGTCAAAGTGGAAGTATGTGTTTTTTTTGTTTTTTTTTTACAAAAGAATAAAAAATTAAAAGCCGAAATGTCTTGAGTCAATAAGTATTCAACCCCTTTGTTATGGAAAGCCTAAATAAGTTCAGGAGTAAAAATGTGCTTAACAAGTCACATAATAAGTTGCACGGACTCACTCTGTGTGCAATAACAGTGTGTTTAACATGATTTTTGAATGACTACCTCATCTACACATCTACCCCTCATCCTACACATACAATTATCAGTATGGTCCCTCAGTAGAGCAGTGAATTTCAAACACAGATTCAATCACAAAGACCAGGAAAGTTTTCCCAATGCCTCACAAATAAACATACACTGAGTATCCATTTGAGCATGGTGAAATTATTAATTACACTTTGGATGGTGTATCAGCACACCTTGACACTAAAAAGATACAGGCGTCCTTCCTAACTCAGTTGCTGGAGAGGAAGGAAACTGCTCAGGGATTTCACTATGAGGCCAATGGTGACTTTAAAACAGTTACAGAGTTGAATGGCTGTGATAGGAGAAAACTGAGGACGGATCAACAACATTGTAGTTACTCCACAATACTTACAAATGACAGAGTGAAAAGAAGGAAGCCAGAATATTCCAAAACAATCCTGTTTGCAATAAAGCGCTAAAGTAAAACTGTAAAAAATGTGGAAAAGAATTAACTTTATATCCAGAATGCAAAGCGTTATATTTGGGGAAAATCCAACACAGCACGTCACTGAGTACCACGCTTCATATTTTCAAGCATGGTGGTGGCTGCATCATGTTATGGGTATGCTTCTCATCGGCAAGGACTAGGTTGTTGTTGTTGGTTTTTTTTGGGGGGGGGGGGGGTAAAAATAAATGGAATGGAGCTAAAATCCTAGAGGAAAACCTGGTTTAGCTTTTAGCTTTTCAACAGACACTGGGTGAAATGTTCACCTTTCAGAGAACCTAAAACACAAGGTCAAATATACACTGGAGTTGCTTATCAAGACAACATTGAATGTTCCTGACTGGCCAAATTACAGTTTTGACTTACAGTGCATTCAGAAAGTATTTTGATCCCTTTCTTTAAAAAAAAATGTTGTCACCTTACAGCCTTCTTCAAAAATGTGTCAAATATTTTTTTTCTCATCAATTTACATAAAATACCCCATAATGACGAAACAAAAATATGTTTTGCAAATGTATTAAAATAAAAAACTGAAATATTGTATTTATATAAGTATTCAGACACTTTGCTATGAGACTCAAAACTGATCAATGTTTCCATAGATGTTTCTACAACTTGATTGGAGTCCACCTGTGGTAAATTCAATTGATTGGACATGATTTGGAAAGGCACACACCTGTCTATATAAGGTCCCACAGTTGACAGTGCATGTCAGAGCAAAAACCAAGCCATGAGGTCGAAGGAATTGTCCGTAGAGCTCCGAGACAGGATCGTGTCGAGGCACAGATCTAGGTAAGGGTACCAAAAAATGTCTGCAACATTGAAGGTCCCAAAGAACACAGTGGCTTTCATCATTCTTAAATGGAAGTTTGGAACCACCGAGACTCTTCCTAGAGCTGGCCGCCCAGCCAAACTGAGCAATCGGGGGAGAAGGGCATTGGTCAGGGAGGTGACCAAGAACCCGATGGTCACTCGGACAGCGCTCTAGAGTTCCACTGTGGAGATGGGAGAATCTTCCAGAAGGACTACCATCTCTGCAGCACTCCATCAATCAGGCCATTATGGTAGAGTAGCCAGACAGAAGCCACTCCCCAGTAAAAGGCACATGACAGTCCACTTGGAGTTTGCCAAAAGGCACCTACAGTGCCTTGCGCAAGTATTCGGCCCCCTTGAGACCTTTTGCCACATTTCAGGCTTCAAACATAAAGATATAAAACTGTATTTTTTTGTGAAGAATCAACAACAAGTGGGACACAATCATGAAGTGGAATATTTACATTTATTGGATATTTCAAACTTTTTTAACAAATCAAAAACTGAAAAATTGGGCGTGCAAAATTATTCAGCCCCCTTAAGTTAATACTTTGTAGCGCCACCTTTTGCTGCGATTACAGCTGTAAGTCGCTTGGGGTATGTCTCTATCAGTTTTGCACATCGAGAGACTGATATTTTTTCCCATTCCTCCTTGCAAAACAGCTCGAGCTCAGTGAGGTTGGATGGAGAGCATTTGTGAACAGCAGTTTTCAGTTCTTTCCACAGATTCTCAATTGGATTCAGGTCTGGACTTTGACTTGGCCATTCTAACACCTGGATATGTTTATTTTTGAACCATTCCATTGTAGATTTTGCTTTATGTTTTGGATCATTGTCTTGTTGGAAGACAAATCTCCGTCCCAGTCTCAGGTCTTTTGCAGACTCCATCAGGTTTTCTTCCAGAATGGTCCTGTATTTGGCTCCTTCCATCTTCCCATCAATTTTAACCATCTTCCCTGTCCCTGCTGAAGAAAAGCAGGCCCAAACCATGATGATGCCACCACCACGTTTGACAGTGGGGATGGTGTGTTCAGGGTGATGAGCTGTGTTGCTTTTACGCCAAACATAACGTTTTGCATTGTTGCCAAAAAGTTCAATTTTGGTTTCATCTGACCAGATTTGGTGTGTCTCTCAGGTGGCTTGAGGCAAACTTTAAACAACACTTTTTATGGATATCTTTAAGAAATGGCTTTCTTCTTGCCACTCTTCCATAAAGGCCAGATTTGTGCAATATGCAATATATGATTGTTGTCCTATGGACAGAGTCTCCCACCTCAGCTGTAGATCTCTGCAGTTCATCCAGAGTGATCATGGGCCTCTTGGCTGCATCTCTGATCAGTCTTCTGCTTGTATGAGCTGAAAGTTGAGGGACGGCCAGGTCTTGGTAGATTTGCAGTGGTCTGATACTCCTTCCATTTCAATATTATCGCTTGCACAGTGCTCCTTGGGATGTTTAAAGCTTGGGAAATCTTTTTGTATCCAAATCCGGCTTTAAACTTCTTCACAACAGTATCTCGGACCTGCATGGTGTGTTCCTTGTTCTTCATGATGCTCTCTGCGCTTTTAACGGACTTCTGAGACTATCACAGTGCAGGTGCATTTATACGGAGACTTGATTACACACAGGTGGATTGTATTTATCGTCATTAGTCATTTAGGTCAACATTGGATCATTCAGAGATCCTCACTGAACTTCTGGAGAGAGTTTGCTGCACTGAAAGTAAAGGGGCTAAATAATTTTGCACGCCCAATTTTTCAGTTTTGGATTTGTTAAAAAAGTTTGAATTATCCAATAAATGTCGTTCCACTTCATGATTGTGTCCCACTTGTTGTTGATTCTTCACAAAAAAATACAGTTTTATATCTTTATGTTTGAAGCCTGAAATGTGGCAAAAGGTCGCAAAGTTCAAGGGGGCCGAATACTTTCGCAAGGCACTGTAAATGACTCTCAGACCATGAGAAACAATATTCTCTGGTCTGATGAAACCACGATTGAACTCTTTAGCCTGACTGCAAAGCGTCATGTCTGGAGGAACCCTGGCACCATCCCTACCGTGAAGCATGGTGGTGTCAGGACCTCAGACTGGGGTGAAGGTTTACCTTCCAATAGGACAACGACCCTAAGCAATTGGCCAAGACAACGCAGGATTGGCTTCGGGACAAGTCTCTGAATGTCCTTGAGTGGCCCAGCCAGAGCCCGGATTTGAACCCGATCGAACATCTCTGGAGAGACCTGAAAATAGCTGTGCAGTAACGTTCCCCATCCAACCTCAAAGTCTGAGTGGATCTGCAGAGCAGAATGGGAGAAACTCCCCAAATACAGGTGTGCCAAGCTTGTAGCATCATACCCAAGAAGACTCGAGGCTGTATTCACTGCCAAAGGTGCTTCAACAAAGTACTGAGTAAAGAGCCTGAATACTTATGTAAATGTGATATTTTATTTATTTATTATTATTTTTTATTTTTTATTCATTTGCAAAAGTTTCTAAAAAACTGTTTTTGCTTTGTCATTATGGGGTATTGTGTGTAGATTGATGAGGGGAAAAAACAATATAATCAATTTTAGAATAAAGCTGTAATTTAGAAAAATGTGGAAAAAGTTAAGGGGTCTGAATACTTTCTGAACGTCTGTCTAGCAATGAGCAACAACCAACTTGACAGCGCTTAAATATTTTTTTTTAAGGATAATGTGCAGTGTGCAATCCAGGTATGCAAAGCTTTTAGAGACTTGCCCAGAATGACTCACAGCTACCAAAGGTGATTCTAACATGTATTGACACAGGGGTGTGAATACATACAGTACCAGTGAAAAGTTTTAGAACACTTACTCATTCAAGAGTTTTTCTTAATTTGACTATTTTCTACACTGTAGAATAATAGTGAAGACATCAGAACTATGAAATAACACATATGGAATCATGTAGTAACCAAAAAACTAACACAAATTAAAACACAATGAAAACACAAATGTAACATATATTTTATATTTCAGATTCTTCAAATAATCACCTTTTGCCTTGATGACAGTTTTACACACTCTTGGCATTCTCTCAAACAGCTTCACCCGGAAGGCTTTTCCAACATTCTTGAAGGAGTTCCCACAAATGCTGAGCACTTGTTGGCTGCTTTTCGTTTACCCTGCGGTCCAACTCATTCCAAACCATCTCAATTTGGTTGTGGTCAGGTGATTGTGGAGGCCAGGTCATCTGATGCATCACTCTCCTTCTTGGTCTAATAGCCTTTACACAGCCTGGAGGTGTGGTGGGTCATTGTCCTCTTGGAAAACAAATGATAGTCCCACTAAGCCCAAACCAGATGGGATGATGTATCAGGCTGTAACAACAACATTTGGAATATCAAGGGGTATAAGTCAAGGGGTATGAATACTTTGGGAAGGCACTGCAAGTCTCAATGCCTCCTGGGAAAAGGAGGTCAGTAACTGTTCAATAGTGTTTCATGAGTTAATTAAGAGGACACACTTTCATTGACAACAACAACCTGGGAAAAAGATTGCAGGCCCCGGTTGACGCAACAGACTTCCCTTGATATTTCATTACATGTCAATCTAGGAAGAGATGAAAGAAGAGAAACAAAGAGGACGACAATGGAATGTTCAGTCATGATGACTGTGTGTGGGTGTGTGTGTGTGTGTGGGTGTGTGTGTGTGTGTGGGTGTGTGTGTGTGTGTGTGTGTGCCTGTGTAAGTGTTTGGCTTTTATAGAGCATAGCATTGTTTTATAAAGAGAAACCGTGTCATAAAGCAAAACTGTCAGACGTTGCGTCATGTTTTTTTACTCTCGCTGGGGACCTGGCAGCTGAAAATGACTTCTCTCTTTCCTTAATCATGTCTTACAAAAACAATTACCTCTTCAGAGTGGCGGAGGGCTCCAAATGATGGACAGACTAAGTGAGGGGTAGAGAGGAGAGGCGAGGGCCACTTTCAAACCAACTAGTCAAATAATGCCAAATCGAACTGCCAATTTGAAATTTAAAAGCTCTTTGAAAATGGACAGGCTGACACAGGTGGTAACCTGGCATAATGTTATTCGCATTGCTATGATACGGTGTGGACTGGGGCTGTACCTCATAGGTGGTCTTGCGCTTTGACATTGAGGATGGGTTTTAATTGCTATACTTCTAGGAGCAGAACATTGTTTGTGCCATCATTTTGAGAAGGTAATGTGCTAGGTAATATTTAATCATCTGTGAGAACATCATTCTGTATCCCTATAGGCTCAGCATGGCATTGTGACATAATAACAGGAAAGACTAAATGAGTCAGCAACAGAAAAACATAAGTCATGGGCACATTTGTCTAGGAAATAGGAAGTAGACAAAGAATTGCACAGTAATTACTTAAGACATTATCAGAAGTAGCTACCCGACTACAACTCCGCTCCCCTCCACCCGCCAAACCCAAATCCTCATCTGAAGATCTGAACACCAGGAAAGGTAATGGAGCTGAATTAGGCATTATTCTCTTCCTGCTACCCCCCCAGGTATTTTGATCTGTGTGTTTGACTAGTGACACACACACTTTACACTTGTGTGTCGAATAAGTCTGGTGAATAAACACACTCAAAACAGCTAATGACTCATGAAATGCTGCTGGTGGGAATCATGAGAAGAGAGAGGCTCTGAAAGGAGCAACGTGGTCTCAGGGAAATGTGTATTATTCTGTGACATTCCATTTAGTATGATGTTACGTTAGGTTAGGTTCAATTATAAATGGAATAGCGGTCTTCCAATAGCATATACGAATATAGTACTATACATCTTACCTGGCCATACAATATCATATGAATTAGAGGATATATAGTACTATACATATCATACGAATTAGAGGATATATAGTACTATACATCTTACCTGGCCATACAATAGCATACGAATTAGAGGATATATAGTACTATACATCTTACCTGACCATACAATATCATATGAATTAGAATATATAGTACTATACATCTTACCTGGCCATACAATAGCATACGAATTAGAATATATAGTACTATACATCTTACCTGGCCATACAATATCATATGAATTAGAGGATATATAGTACTATACATATCATACGAATTAGAGGATATATAGTACTATACATAGCATATGAATTAGAGGATATATAGTACTATACATATCATACGAATTAGAGGATATATAGTACTATACATAGCATACGAATTAGAGGATATATAGTACTATACATCTTACCTGACCATACAATATCATATGAATTAGAGGATATATAGTACTATACATAGCATATGAATTAGAGGATATATAGTACTATACATCTCATATGAATTAGAGGATATATAGTACTATACATCTTACCTGACCATACAATATCATATGAATTAGAGGATATATAGTACTATACATAGCATATGAATTAGAGGATATATAGTACTATACATAGCATATGAATTAGAGGATATATAGTACTATACATAGCATATGAATTAGAGGATATATAGTACTATACATCTTACCTGACCATACAATATCATATGAATTAGAGGATATATAGTACTATACATAGCATATGAATTAGAGGATATATAGTACTATACATAGCATATGAATTAGAGGATATATAGTACTATACATCTTACCTGACCATACAATATCATATGAATTAGAGGATATATAGTACTATACATATCATACGAATTAGAGGATATATAGTACTATACATAGCATATGAATTAGAGGATATATAGTACTATACATAGCATATGAATTAGAGGATATATAGTACTATACATCTTACCTGACCATACAATATCATATGAATTAGAGGATATATAGTACTATACATAGCATATGAATTAGAGGATATATAGTACTATACATATCATATGAATTAGAGGATATATAGTACTATACATAGCATATGAATTAGAGGATATATAGTACTATACATAGCATATGAATTAGAGGATATATAGTACTATACATAGCATATGAATTAGAGGATATATAGTACTATACATAGCATATGAATTAGAATATATAGTACTATACATAGCATATGAATTAGAGGATATATAGTACTATACATAGCATATGAATTAGAGGATATATAGTACTATACATCTTACCTGGCCATACAATATCATATGAATTAGAGGATATATAGTACTATACATAGCATATGAATTAGAGGATATATAGTACTATACATAGCATATGAATTAGAGGATATATAGTACTATACATAGCATATGAATTAGAGGATATATAGTACTATACATAGCATATGAATTAGAGGATATATAGTACTATACATATCATATGAATTAGAGGATATATAGTACTATACATAGCATACGAATTAGAGGATATATAGTACTATACATCTTACCTGGCCATACAATAGCATACGAATTAGAATATATAGTACTATACATCTTACCTGGCCATACAATAGCATACGAATTAGAGGATATATAGTACTATACATCTTACCTGGCCATACAATATCATATGAATTAGAGGATATATAGTACTATACATAGCATATGAATTAGAGGATATATAGTACTATACATAGCATATGAATTAGAGGATATATAGTACTATACATCTTACCTGGCCATACAATAGCATATGAATTAGAGGATATATAGTACTATACATAGCATATGAATTAGAGGATATATAGTACTATACATAGCATATGAATTAGAGGATATATAGTACTATACATCTTACCTGGCCATACAATAGCATATGAATTAGAGGATATATAGTACTATACATCTTACCTGGTCATACAATAGCATATGAATTAGAGGATATATAGTACTATACATATCATACGAATTAGAGGATATATAGTACTATACATCTCATATGAATTAGAGGATATATAGTACTATACATAGCATATGAATTAGAGGATATATAGTACTATACATAGCATATGAATTAGAGGATATATAGTACTATACATAGCATATGAATTAGAGGATATATAGTACTATACATAGCATACGAATTAGAGGATATATAGTACTATACATCTTACCTGGCCATACAATATCATATGAATTAGAGGATATATAGTACTATACATATCATATGAATTAGAGGATATATAGTACTATACATATCATATGAATTAGAGGATATATAGTACTATACATCTCATATGAATTAGAGGATATATAGTACTATACATCTCATATGAATTAGAGGATATATAGTACTATACATAGCATATGAATTAGAGGATATATAGTACTATACATAGCATATGAATTAGAGGATATATAGTACTATACATATCATATGAATTAGAGGATATATAGTACTATACATAGCATATGAATTAGAGGATATATAGTACTATACATAGCATATGAATTAGAGGATATATAGTACTATACATAGCATATGAATTAGAGGATATATAGTACTATACATAGCATATGAATTAGAGGATATATAGTACTATACATAGCATATGAATTGGGTGATGTAAGTTATCATATGTGGAGGACGTATAGTATTATATGTCTTTCTCTGAGACCAGCTTGTTTGTTGCATTGTAACAACAATGGAGAATTTACGTTGGTGGTGAGGTGAACTAACAACAAAGGTTACGATCATTCACTTGAAAAGTTGGGGGAACTAAAAGGACAAAGGTGAGGTGAATTGGGTTAAGTTTAGAATAAGGGTTAGGGGAAGGGGTTAGCTAAAATGCTACAGTTGTTCCCAACGTGACTCGAACATGGACCAGGCTGAGAGGAAAGGAGAGGTGAGTAGAGGAATCAGGGAGGAATCAGAGAAATACGGAGAGTAAGTTTCGTATGGCTCTGAGACCAGGCTGAGAGGAAAGGAGAGGTGAGTAGAGGAATCAGGGAGGAATCAGAGAAATACGGAGAGTAAGTTTCGTATGGCTCTGAGACCAGGCTGAGACGAAAGGAGAGGTGAGTAGAGGAATCAGGGAGGAATCAGAGAAATACGGAGAGTAAGTTTCGTATGGCTCTGAGACCAGGCTGAGACGAAAGGAGAGGTGAGTAGAGGAATCAGGGAGGAATCAGAGAAATACGGACAGTAAGTTTCGTATGGCTCTGAGACCAGGCTGAGACGAAAGGAGAGGTGAGTAGAGGAATCAGGGAGGAATCAGAGAAATACGGACAGTAAGTTTCGTATGGCTCTGAGACCAGGCTGAGACGAAAGGAGAGGTGAGTAGAGGAATCAGGGAGGAATCAGAGAAATACGGAGAGTAAGTTTCGTATGGCTCTGAGACCAGGCTGAGACGAAAGGAGAGGTGAGTAGAGGAATCAGGGAGGAATTAGAGAATGAAAAAATGTACAATGCTTCTGATATGATGGAGGGAGAGTTTGGTTTAATAGGATCCCCATTAGCTACTGCACATGTAACAGCTACTCTTCCTGGTGTCCACATGAAACATACAAATACATGACAAAGTACAGAGCAGTTATATACAAATAACAACATAACAAGATACTACATTAAATAAAATATTAAGAAATCAAATAATTATGTATAGGAAAGACACCAAGAGAAAAATACTATTTACACACTATTTATATATACGATTTGTGAGAGAAAAGAGGAGAGAAGGAGAGAGGCAAGATAAGAACAATAATTAAGGTTCAGGACAAAGAGAGAGAGTTAGACAATTATAACTACAAAAAGATGCTATCTCAGAAAAAAGGGTTCCAAAAACGTTCTCCGTCTGTCCCCATAGGAGAACCCTTTTTGGTTCCAGGTATAATCTTTTTGGGTTCCCACGTAGAACCCTCTATGGAACGGGTTCTACATGGAACCCGAAAAGGGTTCTCCTATGGGGACAGCCAAATAACCTTTTTAGATGCAAAATGACTGCCAAACTGGTGTGAAAAAGAGACATCGCAGAGCTAGGCAGTGAAACACAACATTGTTTATCTTTAAAATAGCATCAATCACAAGTGGGTCACGTAAGTGATGATTTCCATTGGCTTGATGATTATTGGAGCAAATAGCCTGGAACCATGCTGCGGTAAGCCCCACAATATTGAGGTTACCGCCCAGAACATAAGCATGACAGATGGATGAAGCCATCTACAGTAAGTCTACTCAATCATACTGTACTAACCCTACTGTAACGGCTTACCAGCCGTCCATACCCCTCTTTCTGTCTCCCATGTCCTCACATTTTAAGTGGGGGGAGTGAATGGGACTACTATATTTACCTTACTGTTGGTCTATACAACCATATGTCTCTACAAATAAAATGGATTATTATTATTTCTACCCAAACAAAAACCCGAACCCTCTCACTCTGTCTCCTTACATCTTACGCAGGGGAAGGGAATGGGACCACTGACTAACCTACTGCAACATCCTCTTGTCACCGAGCTCACGAGGTTCTAATGAAAGGCTAAGATTTGGCCTGCTGCGTGCCATAGACAGAGACACAGTAATCTCAATGACTCTGAGGTCATGAAGCATTATAATGCTTCATATCATTACTGAGGAGCAGTAGCCTAATGACAGCGTTATCACATTACACAATGCCTACAGATACAATACCATATTGATCATAGAAATATATATATATATATTCAACATACTTATCAAATAAGTATTGCTATGTAGCTCAAATGTAGCATAACTGAGCACAGTGCTTCCACATGACTTATGTGCAATACACCCTGGTGTGCTTTACTCAGGCGCTGCGTACCTGAGAGAGATACAAAGGCACAGTGGTATAGAGCCCCCTGTGGAGCTATACCACTGCAATGGAACTATAAACATTTCATTTATCAGTGGAAGACCTTCATGCAGTGTGTGTGTTATTGTGTGTGTTATTGTGTGCATGTGTGTGTGTTATTGTGTGCGTGTGTGTGTGTGTGTTATTGTGTGCGTGTGTGTGTGTCTTCACTGACAGCAGGGAGCTGTCCATGAAGACAGATGCTAAATGCACTCAATCAATGCAGCTCAATCAACCTACGTACTGGATTTGTGTTAAAAAGCAAGTGTAACCAACTTTGTAATGTTGTGCGAGAGATGGTGATGAAGACAGAGACAGAGAGATGGTGATGAAGACAGAGAGAGAGAGAGAGAGATGGTGATGAAGACAGAGAGAGAGAGAGAGAGAGAGAGAGAGAGAGAGAGATGGTGATGAAGACAGAGAGAGAGAGAGAGAGAGAGAGAGAGAGAGAGAGGAGAGAGAGATGGTGATGAAGACAGAGAGAGAGAGAGAGAGAGAGAGAGAGAGAGAGAGAGGGGATGAAGACAGCAGAGAGAGAGAGGAGAGAGAGAGAGAGAGGAGAGAAGAGAGAGAGATGGTGATTGAAGACAGAGAGAGAGAGAGAGAGAGAGAGAGAGAGAGAGAGGGTGATGAAGACAGAGAGAGAGAGAGAGAGAGAGAGAGAGAGAGAGAGAGAGAGAGAGATGGTGATGAAGACAGAGAGAGAGAGAGAGAGAGAGAAGAGAGAGAGAGAGATGGTGATGAAGACAGAGAGAGAGATGGTGATGAAGACAGAGAGAGAGAGAGAAGAGAGAGAGAGAGAGAGAGAGAGAGAGAGAGAGAGAGATGTGATGAAGACAGAGAGAGAGAGAGAGAGAAGAGAGAGAGAGAGAGAGAGAGAGAGATG